>NC_091459.1:132385438-132637938 GCF_027789765.1 Dendropsophus ebraccatus | reverse complement strand
CTTACTTCCCGCTTACTTACTTACACCCGCTTGCTTCTTAGCTTCTTGGCAATGCAGGAGTTAACTGATTACTGGGAGACTTGATTAATTCAGCTACGTAGGTCTTTAAACTGACTGGTTTCTCTGCCTATCTGGAACCTGGAAGATCTGAGCGCCGGTCCAATGGGGATCTGGACCGGGCTCTTGTTCAGTATAACAGAAAGCTAAGGCAGTCTCTCAGGGCTGGCTATTTAGGATCATACCCTGGTCCCAGCTCCCCCTGTCTATTCCTGCAACCCCCGTACCTAATTCCTCTGCTTGCTCGACTTTGTTACCTGATCTCTTGCTTTACTTTTTGACTATCCGATTCTTACCTGATTTTGTACTCCACTGCCAGTTTGGTTCTGACCTTGCTTGTTTGACTATCCTATATTGTGTTTGTTTGTCTTGTTCTGTGTGCATGTATCCAGTACAGGGAACGTCTTTGTGGTTGTCCGCAGCTGCCTAGGGCCATTTGAGGCAAGTAGGTAGAGACAGTTGGTGGGATTAGTATTAGGGCTCACTGTCGTGTTGTGTCCCTGCCACCCCTGTGCTGACAGATATTCTGGGAAAAATTAACTAAAACTAATTAAGTAGGAGGTCGAGGGGGGTCCAACCTCTGTGTGCCGACTAATCGCTCTATTTATAACCGAGCCGGCGGGGGCCGGTACAGAGATTACCAGGGGGTTTAGAGGTCTGACCCCTGTACTTTTCCCTTATCCTGTTGATAGGGGAAAAATACGGACCAGAGACCATTTTTTAAAATCTGATCTGTCTCACTTTATGCGGTAATAGCTCTGTGATGCTATAACGTAACTAAGCGACTTTGAGATGCACCATCTACCATCAGGACTCTGGGATCACTTTACAGAGCCCTGATGGTAAACAGGCAAATTTCTGAACACACTGACCCCAACATCTATACGGTTAACTGTCGGGATAGGAGCGTGGCTTCTGTCCCGACAGTAGTGGCGTGTGCCAGCTATTAGTTGCACTAGTATCACTGATACTGCTTCTGTGCCCCTGCCATCCTGTGCATGTTAACGTCAATGAAGTATCAGGCATCGACTGCAGCACCATTAATAAACTGTGCAGCGATGGGAGGGGGTAAAGGTCCATCATTCTGTGCTAATTTATTTCATAAGAATTCTAAATACTAACCAGAGTTTAAGATTTCTTGTACACATCTTCTAATCCATTAACCATATACTTTAAAGGTCACTAACAATTCAGTGCTGTCAAGCTGTCATGTGTACATGAAGGGCAGCATTGTTTATGGCCTTTAAAAAATTACTATATGGTTTTTGCACCAGTTTTCTCCTCTGTAGGCTATAGCTCTAATTTTCAGTTGTCCCTAAGGTAGTGGGAGGAGACCAGCTGTTATACACAGAGAAGAGGAGATCCTGCTCCCTTATGTCTTTATAGCACATTATAACAAGTAGCAGCATGGTGGACATTATAGAGCAGTACTGAGCAGTGAATCCAGCACTGGATTGAGATATAACACTTACTAGAACTTCCATTAGCTTATATGTCTCTCTCCCTCTCAACTTCACCCCACAGCATCTACCTCCATCCTTTCTTTTCCAAAGATTTAATGGATAGCTTGTAACAAAATCCCTCAGTGAGCTGATCCATCTTGAGATACAATTTTGGAGATATTCAAAGTGAATAATGAGTTTAGGAAAGGAATGTAAGGAAGCAATAAGCTTTTTATATTTGCTTGTACTATAGATTCAGGCAAAGTTTGTTTGCGTGGTGGTGACTACTGAAATAAAAAAAATTCTGTCTGTCTTCATCTTCTATTACAGTGAGCTAATGTACAGTTAGTGGTTTATAATTTAGGTTAAAAGCATCTCCCTATACTGCATGGGGCGCTGAGGAAGAAGGCAATTTTCTTACCTTGATCCTCAGCACAGTTTTCATAAACTTTGTAGTTTATTATATATGTAAATTAGGTCGTTTTGGGCACTGGGGCGGGACTGTCACCCCCGCCAGCCCACTCCTCTAATGAATATTCAGGAGGCTCTCTCTAAACTACAAAGTTCTTGAATCCTGCATTGGGGATTGAGGTAAGAAAATTAACGCCATCCTCCTTGTGGGCTATAGGGACACCGGTCCGTTAGATGCTTCTAACCTGCTGACAGTTTCCCTTTAACAATTATTGGCCCATTTCCTTATGCTGATCAGAGATTAGACCCTTATCTATCAAATACCGAAGGTTTATCCAAAGGATAAGCCATTAATGTACAAGTCTGATTTAATAATATAATAATTTCCCAGCTCACCGACTTTGAAAAACTGATAAATGATTTTTATTTTTCAATGCTATTGGGCTATTAGGCTGGTGCAGTAAATAGTTTAAAAGTTTATCATAGCCGGGCTGAAGAACTCGCTACTTTCCTAAGATTAGATGTTGGCATCATTTCAGTTTGTGTCTGTGCACTTGGCTCTAAAGAGCTGTGTAAATGGAGACAAATGTATGTAATTTGTCCTGAGAGTATACAGGTTCACGGCTGCGGATCCTGAGAACTAGTCTTGGATAACAAGTGTAAAAGTCTTAGAAGGGGGAGTTTTTCTTTATGGTTCCCACTCTAATAGGCTCTTTCTTTCTTTTTGAAAATGATGTTGTACTCTTAGAGCAGAGTGGTGGTCGGAAACCTGGACAACGAGCTGTCAACAATGGGAGGAAAAGAGCGGCATGTCAGGAGAAGGAGGCAAGTTTGCTAAATTTATTTGCAAAAATATTTAACTTGACGAGTCCTACAAGTGTAGCTATGTTAGTTGAGATGGGAATACTCCTTTAACCTGTTAAGGACCCAAGACTTCCCAGTATGTCATGGGAGCCTATGACTTTGGATACCATGTACTGTTGCGCCAGGCGGTCAAGGGGCTCTATGAAGTGAGCTCAGGAGCTGAGCTTGTTTTATAGAGGGTGATGACTGGCTGCTATCAGCATCCGGGTCCTCACCCTCAATGACAGGCAGCAGAGATCACGCTGCTGCCTGTCATTAACCGCTTAAACATTTTAGTGTCAGTGACAGGAGCAGATCCTGTAAGTCAATGATCAGGACCCCCGTAGTGTGACTGAGTTTCCCGAACGTTCTCCCTTACTGCCACAGATGAACTACTTACCTCCGTGGAGTCCAGTTGGCGATCTTCTAATGGCGATCTTCTAATCTGCCGCTCAATAAAAGTTTAAATGACCCCTTTACTATTTTATATATAAAACAAAAAAATATATTCAATGTATATTAGGGAAGTTTAGAAAATATATTTTTTTAACCTTTTCCTTTTAGAGATGAGCGAACTTTTTAAATGATCAGTTCGGTGGGTTTTCCGAACGTTAATGTAATGTTTGATTTAATCAGAACTGCAACAAACTGCACAAAAACATTAAATAATTGCAGGCATTTAGCTGTTTTAATGCGGTTTAAAGTTCTCTCATCTATACTTACCTGTTCATGCTCCCCTGGGGTCCTTCTTTTCCGGATCTCTTCTTTGGTGACAGCCTTCTCAACCAATCACTGGCCGCAGGAGGACACCGTGGGAGTGTGGACAAGTGAGGAAACTTTTTTGCCGCAAAATGACGTTCCAGGAATGCCATGTGGAGCAGGTGATTCCTGCAACATGAACGTCATGCTTTCCCTGCCTCCCCCACTCTCCCTATCCGGGGGGTAACCATAGCAACCCAGACGCTGCCCAATGCGTCTAGGCGGCTATGGTTATAACGATCAGGCCCTTGCACTGACAGCTCATTCACTCTATATTACATTAAAGCACACATCATGTACTGTAATGTATTATAGATGTACCTGACAAAGTTAAAACACATAAATAAATACAAAAATAAAAAATGTAAATAAATAAAATAAAATAAATAAATATACACATTCCCCATCCCTCATCCCCCCTTTCTAAATGATCCCCTATAAATGAGATACATATATTTGGTATTGCCGCGTCCGTAATGACCCTGTCTATTAAATTGTTACATCATTTATCCCACCCGATTAACGCTGTAAAAAACCTGGGAAAAGGGGGGGGGGGGTGATTCAGACTTTTATTAGGGGAGGGGGCTTTTTACTTACAGTATAATACTTTTTTTTTTTTTTTACACATATACTAGAAACCCCCTGGGGGACTTCTAGTATATACACTTTGATCTCTCATTGAGATCTTTGCTGTATACTTATACAGCAAAGATTAATGAGATCGGCACTCGTTTGCTTTCGGCTGCTGCAGCCGAAAAGAAAACAAGTGCCGAGCCGGGGACGGCGCCATCTTGGAGCGGTCCCCGGCCGGCAGCAGTAACGGTTATGTTTGACAGCTGCATCTGATTACTGTATTAGCGGGCACGGCGATCGGACCGTGCCCGCTAATACCCGCGGTCCCGGGCTACAAGGGGCACCCTTAACCGGTTCAGAGCGGGGCGCCGCGCAGCGCCGCTCTGAACACCTCTTACGGGCGCATGACGTACGGGTACGTCATGCGTCCTTAAGAGGTTACATTTCTATGAAATAACTGAAGGCTTAATAAACTTATGAAATGCTACTTGAAGGGGTGCAGTTATTACAGTGGAGGGATTTATGGGGGTAACTAACATACAGGCCCCACAAATCCACTTCAGAACTGAACTGGTCGCTAATAAAATCAGAATTTGAAATTTTCCTGAAAATGTGAAAAATCGCTGCCAAATTTCGAAGCCCGCTTACATCCTAAAAAGTAAAAGGACGTTTACCAAATGATGTCACCATAAAGTAGACATGTTGCAGATGTTGCAGTAATAATTAGTTCATGTGGGATGACTATCTTTCTTAGGAAAAGAGAATTTTGAATGTAAAGAAATGTAAATATTTTAAATTTTTGCACAAATGTTTTTTACATGTGTTTTTTAAATGTGTTCAGTAGCAAAAGTTTTTGAAAAGTTCGGAATGAATCTGGGTTCGGGAGCCTTGACTCGTTCATCCCTATTTTCTGCCTGCTAGAGAGCAAAGAATATGATCAGGTTACTACTACACATTTCCTGAGGGAAACTAACCTATAGAGGACTATGGAGGTCTGCTCACTCTAAGTTATAACCGGTGGTAATGCGCAAGAATATTGTTATTTTTACACTCACTGTGTCAGGTTGTATCCTGTATTTCTTCATTCTGTGTTGTTTAGGCTTTGGATATTTATTTATGAGTAATGTACATGAACATATTACTTGGCTATTGAAATGTTTTCTCTGATACAAATGGAATTTTCCCCCTGAAAATGAATCTGATTTGTATGTGAGACCTAAGGGTTTTTTTTTAGAGGAATTGTTCCCATTTATAACAAGTTGTCACCATTTGTCAAGAGAATTCAGGAGAAATTATTTACTAGTCTCTTCGATAAATTCCCTTTGCAATGTCAAACTAGATATAGTATAAAAGCTTGGGGAGAAAAGAAAAAGAATTTCAGCTCCCTGAAATCTCTTCACCTTGAATGTCTAATTTATATCTGAATTCCAATTATTGTGATCATTCATAGAAAATCTTTATATTTCTATGTGAGGTCTATGACATTATATTAGTATTTGTATACAAATTCTGGGTACTCATTGTTCTCGTGCTATACTCCTGTCTTAGGTTGCTATGCAGTACAGTGTTTATTAGTGATGAGCGAACATCCCCATGTTCGGTTTTGATCCCGAACGCTAATGGACGTACAGTAGAAGCGTACGATTCAGTGCGTACAGATTAGCAGATGCAAAGCGTAAAATGCTTAATAACGGAGCAATTACGAGGTGCGTAGCATTAGCGTATCTTTTATTTGCCCGTGCATATATACACAATGATGTGCATACATGTATTACGTAATACGCGCGAGGAATGCTAGGCCGCAGTTTACAGTCAGTTCAGCAAGTCAAGATGTCCCAGCAAGCCTCCCCTTTTGGCCTTGGAGAACTCAAATACATTGCGAAGATAATGGACAGGATGGGCTATGTGGATGACTGGTCACTGCAGGGTTAAGAAATTGATCCTCCTTATAATGCTAAAACGCCAAATTCTGTCACCCTCCCTACACTGACAATTTCACAACGTTCTAAGCCCTAAGACTGATGACTTCTCTGGGAAACACAAACTAGGGATTACCCTACATGCTGGGGTTAGGAGTAAGAGCCAAGACTTTCTTAGATTTTATACTAAATTCTAGAAAATGCAAAACCATCTGTGAGCATAAGGGTCTTCTCAAGCATAGTCAACAGGACTGGGTCAAACCAAATTAGCAACAAGGTCCAAAAACAGAATCCAACAGAATAGTCACAGTTAACACAGATAACAGACTTGAAGTTAGAAAAAGCCAGGTAAAAATACAGGAATAGATATGGAGAAGCTTGCCAACTAGAAAAACCATGGATATTAGGCCACTTTTATACAATATAGAAGGTCAAGGACCCGGTCTAGGACATGATTGGACCACACACACATAGAAACAGACACAGCAAGGATGATCGGAGAAACCAGATGTCAATCACCTAAGCAAAACAGAGGTTAACTGTAAAGGGACCAAAGGGAACTCACAGGAAGAGACGGGTGTGGCAGATAATTCAATACCAGAGCAGAAAAATTAGAGCAGTGCTTAGACTGTAGCAGATGAAACATAGAACACAAGCACTTATTAATGGCCAAAAATGCAGTCTTGTTCGTACCTTACAAGCAGAAGACCATGCCGAGGTTTGACTAGGCATAGACAGTACACTCCACATGCAGCCAGACATTTTAGGGAGGTGTGGGGTAAACTAACTCTCTTTCCAACAGGTAGTGAAAATCCATCATGCCCAAGTTGGCATACAACTTATACTCTTGGTCAAAGCAGCCGCCAGCAGGTTCAGCCAACTTGAAGTGTATGGGCACCTTTAGAGTGCATGATCGACCATTGACCATAGTTGGACAACTAAGAGATAATTGAATGATATGGGTCGACCATCAACTGGCTGGGTAATTTTTCAAACACTGCACTGAACTTTGACTCAGACCTTCTGTATCTTGGAATTATTGTATGATCAAAAAAATCATAGAAAATATACGTCAAAACCGATGGCTACAGCGGATGATTAGAATGTGAAATGTTAAACAGTCTATTTCATTTTTCTCCTAAACATCACGGCTGATTTCATTTCACCGCTATGTTTCTAGAGGGGAATACTTTTTTTTTTTCTGATGAGTTACACTTGCAATAAAATATTAAAGCACAGTTGACTTCCTCTATCATCGCCTTAAGCGCTGTCCTGCTTTGAAGACGCAAAATGTGTTGTATCTGAAATAATACTAATGAGAAATTAACTCTGCTTTCGACTTTTAAACTAATATCAGAAGTATCTGTTGTAGTTCATTAAAATCCCCGGCATATGCCATTTGGTGAATCGAGGCAATTAATTCCCATCTCTGATTTATTCATGTTGAATGTTTCCTTCCTTAGGGAGAGCAATGCTTCTGTAGCAGAAGTGGGTCCATCTGACGTAAAGAGACCAGGTCTTTCCAAACACTGTTCTATTCCAGCGCTTTGATGAGTCTGGTGAACAGCACTTTGTACTCAGGTTAAGTACATCTCCAAGAACAACTTCCTGTGCTTAAGAAGCTTATGAAGCGAATGAACAAAACAATTTGATGGTAAATACACTCAAACCTGCCCTTTCTTTCGAAATAATAGAAATGGATAAAAGAAAAGTATGGAGAGTGCGGAAATACTTTCTGCAGACGTATGTTTTATCATTTCAAGATGTTTGAAGACCTTTAATTACTGGGATCTTTGGCCTCAGCTGTAAGGAATAAAGGGAATATGCAATAACAACGATAAAAAGTAAATGGCCCATCAGCTATAACACTAAGACCAGTGACGGGGGAAGTGAATGATATTATTTAGGGTAAGAGACGAGGGACAGCCTGATGGCTACATTTCTGGGTTGGAGCATGTCCAGAATGACAGGTTTGTGGAGTGTGTCTAGTATGCAGCGAATCACTCGGAAATTTGTTTCTCGAAGTTCGCGGATATTGGCGAATCGCATACAAACTAATTTTTATTAAAACAGGCAAACTATAGTAGCTACAATACTGGGACTATTTCAGTGTAGCAAATTTTTTAAACAGCTATTGCTGTGACAGTGTCAAAATTGAAAAATGTCAATCAGCCCGTCAATTATTCAATTTTCGCCATGGACAGTAGTGGATGTTGGTGGATCAGCGGCGTAATATCAATTCTCTCCCAGGACAGCAGTGGACGTTGGTAAATGAGCACCCAGTGAGGTATTAAGATGGACCCTGTGTTCACTGTGACTTCCAATAATGCACACCCAGCACCCAGTGACTTCCTATAATGCACACCCAGCACCCAGCGACTTCTTTTAATGCCCACCCAGAACCTAGTGACTTCCTATAATCCGCACCCAGCACCCAAAGACTCCCTATAATGCACCCCCACACCCAGCACCCAGTGACTTCTTTTAATGCCAACCCAGAACCTAGTGACTTCCTCTAATCCGCACCCAGTGACTTCCTATAATCCACACCCAGCACCCAGTGACTTCCTATAATGCACACCCAGCGACTTCCTATATTGTACACCCAGCACCCAGTGACTTGGTATAATGCACACCCAGCACCCAGTGACTTCCTATAATGTACACCTAGCACCCAGTGACTTCCTATAATCCACACCCAGCACCCAGTGACTTCCTATAATGTACACCCAGCACCCAGTGACTTCCTATAATGCACACCCAGCACCCAGTAACTTCCTATAATCCACACCCAGCACCCAGTGACTTCCTATAATGCACACCCAGCACCCAGTGACTTCCTATAATGTACACCCAGCACCCAGTGACTTCCTATAGTGCACACCCAGCACCCAGTGACTTCCTATAATGCACACCCAGCACCCAGTGACTTCCTCTAATGTACACCCAGCACCCAGTGACTTCCTATAATGCACACCCAGCACCCAGTGACTTCCTATAATGCACACCCAGCACCCAGTGACTTCCTATAATGCACACCCAGCACCCAGTGACTTGGTATAATGCACACCCAGCACCCAGTGACTTCCTATAATGCACACCCAGCACCCAGTGACTTGGTATAATGTACACCCAGCACCCAGTGACTTCCTATAATGCACACCCAGCACCCAGTGACTTCCTATAATCCACACCCAGCACCCAGTGACTTCCTATAATCCACACCCAGCACCCAGTGACTTCCTATAATCCACACCCAGCACCCAGTGACTTCCTATAATGTACACCCAGCACCCAGTGACTTCCTATAATGCACACCCAGCACCCAGTGACTTGGTATAATGCACACCAAGCACCCAGTGACTTGGTATAATGAACAACAGTCACCCAGTTACTTGATATACTGGACAATGGCTTCACTGCTCCCACAGAAAACCAACCACAAACCATCCTCCTCTGCTCTCTGTCCCTATCTCTCTGTATTTGTCTTCCTGCTCTAACTGCCTGCTGAAACCTGCTCTTAACTATACACAGCCGACTGGCCGCCTCCAGGAAGCCAATCACCTTAAATAGAGGGGGAGGTTCTTACAAACAGGGCCATATGTGCCACTAGGCACCCATGGTCCAGTGCCTAGGGCGGCACCCGCAGGGAACACTTTTTTTGTTATTTAAAAAAAAAAAAAACCTCCGTAGGCACCGGCCCACGGGTGCCTGGTCCGCGCAAGGGGGGGGGGGGGGGTGACGGAGCGGCCGGGAGCAGGATGGGCAGGCATGCTGGTTCCCTCCCCCCATGCAGCGCCGAGGTCCGGGGTCCGGGGTGCGAGGCAGGGGGTGAGCTTCCAGCACACACAGTCTGACAGAGGCCGGAAGCTCACAGCTGCAGCCCCGCGATGCCCGATCTTCTCTCCTGCTCGGCGGCGCTCACGTGATGTGACGTCATCGCCGAGCAGGAGAGAAGAACCGGGACCGCGGGGCTGCAGCTGTGAGCTTCTGGTCAGACTGTGTGTGCCGGAAGCTCACCCCCTGCCTCGCACCCCGGACCCCGAACCTCGGCGCTGCATGGGGGGAGGGAATCAGCCTGCCTGCCCATCCTGCTCCTGGGCGCCCCGTCTCCCCCCAGCCTCTCCCCCCCTTCCCCACAGCGTCTGCCCGCCCCCCGGCCCCCCTGCATCCTCAGCTGCTCCCCTGACCCCCAGCCTCTCCCCCTGCCCACAGCCTCTCCCCCTGCCTCCCACCTGCCTCTCCCCCTGCCTCCCCCCAGCCTCTCCCCTGCCCCCCAGCCTCTCTCCTTAACCCCCAGCCTCTCCCTTGCCCCCCAGCCTCTCCCCCTGCCCCCCAGCCTCTCCCCTTAACCCCCAGCCCCTCCCCTGCCCCCCAGCCTCTCCCCCTAACCCTCAGCCTCTCCACCTAACCCTCAGCCTCTCCCCCTGCCCCCAGCCTCTCCCCCCTGCATTCTCAGCCTCTCCCCTGCCCCCCAGCCTCTCTCCTTAACCCCCAGCCTCTCCCTTGCCCCCCAGCCTCTCCCCCTACCCCCAGCCTCTCCCCTGCCCCCCAGCCTCTCCCCTTAACTCCCAGCCCCTCCCCTGCCCCCCAGCCTCCCCCCCTAACCCTCAGCCTCTCCACCTAATCCTCAGCCTCTCCCCACTAACCCTCAGCCGCTCCCCTGCCCCCCCAGCCTCTCCCCTGCCCCCAGCCTCTCCCCTACCCCCCCAGACTCTCCGCCTAACCCCCAGCCTCTCCCCTGCCCCCTCAGCCTCTCCCCCTAACCCTCAGCCTCTCCCCTGCCCCCCAGCGTCTCCCCTGACCCCAGCGTCTCCCCCTGCCCCCTAGCCTCTCCCCCTGCCCCCCCAGCCTCTCCCCTGGTCCCCAGCCTCTCCCCTGCCCCCAGCCTCTCCCCCCTGAATTCTCAGCTGCTCCCCTGCCCCCCTACCGTTCCCCCTTACCCCCAGCCTCTCCCCCTCAACCCTAGCTTCTCCCCTGAGCCCCAGCCCCCCCTGAACCACAGCTTCTCCCCTGCCACCCTAGCTGCCCCTCCCTGCTGCTCCCCTGCCCCCCAGCTGCTCTCCCTTTCCCCCAGCTGCTCTCCATTTCCCCCAGCTGCTCTTCCTGTCATCCCCAGCTGCCTCCCTTCCCCAGTCACCCCCAGCTGCCTCCCTTCCCCAGTTACCCCTAGCTGCCTCCCTTCCCCAGTCACCCCCAGCTGCCTCCCTTCCTTAGTCACCCCCAGCTGCTCCTCCTGCCCCCTGTCACCCCCAGCTTTCCTCTCTTCCCCCGTCACCCCCAGCTGCCCACACTGCAGACGAGTTGTGGTCGGAGAAGTCTTCATGATGCTGCGCCAGATGGAGAAGAAAGCAAAAAGTTAGCGACGGCAATTCGAGAAGACGTCACCTGTGAGTCATTAGTAACTGCACTGTAATACCATTGGGGTCTCAATGGGTCAGTGTATTGTTTGCGGTAATGTACTGACACAGCCCTACAGTACACTAGCGCAAACTTTTAAACTAGGACCCAACTACAAGAGCTGCAGGCACTACAACTCTCAGCATATCCTGAGGGCTGCAGACTGTCAGTACATGCTGGGAGTTGTAGTGCCTGCAGCTGTTGTAGGTGGGTCCTAGGTGCATTATACACTGGAGGCTTTGTGGGAGATCAGAATACAGAGATCTGTGGGGGCTCAGTGGAGGGAAGTGACCCCAGAACAGCACTAATAGGGGATAGAACAAAAACATCTCCCCCTATCCCCTATTAGTGATGTTCTGGGGTCACTTCCCTGCACTGAGCCCCCACAGATCTATGTATTCTTATATGCCACAAAGCATTCAGTGTATAATGCACCTAGGACCCAACTACAACAGCTGCAGGCACTACAACTCCCAGCATATCCCGAGGGCTGTAGACTGTCAGTACATGCTGGGAGTTGTAGTGCCTGCAGCTGTTGTAGTTGGGTCCTAGGTGCATTATACACTGAATGCTTTGTGGCATATAAGAATACATAGATCTGTGGGGGCTCAGTGTAGGGAAGTGACCCCAGAACATCACTAATAGGGGATAGAACAAAAACATCTCCCCCTATCCCCTATTAGTGATGTTCTGGGGTCACTTCCCTACACTGAGCCCCCACAGATCTATGTATTCTGATCTCCCACAACACCTCCAGGACCCAACTACAACAGCTGCAGGCACTACAACTCCCAGAACAGTCTGCAGCCCTCAGGATATGCTGGGAGTTGTAGTGTCTGCAGCTGCTGTAGTTGGGTCCTAGGTGCATCATACACTGGATGCTTTGTGGCATATAAGTATACATAGATCTGTGGGGGCTCAGTGCAGGGAAGTGACCCCAGAACATCACTAATAGGGGATAGGGGGAGATGTTTTTGTTCTATCCCCTATTAGTGATGTTCTGGGGTCACTTCCCTGCACTGAGCCCCCACAGATCTATGTATTCTTATATGCCACAAAGAATTCAGTGTATAGGACCCAACTACAACAGCTGCAGGCACTACAACTCCCAGCATGTACTGACAGTCTGCAGCCCTCAGGATATGCTGGGAGTTGTAGTACAGTAGTACAATCCTCTGATAACTGCCGCTGTAGACAGATGAGTTGCTGGACTTTCAGGGCTGATGGTTGTCACCCACAGATTGCAGCCACCAGGAGACTCTGCACACAGTGATTTATTACAGGGTTGTCCTCTCAGAGACTACAACTCCCAGCATACCCTGAGAGCTGTATAAATGGAGGGTGTTCTGAGATTTGTCACAAATACAGATGAATTCAGGAAAGGAGCGGGTCAGCATGTCGTGTCTCACTGGTTCTATATTGGTGGGCCCCAGGTCCCCCAGTCCGACACTGGACAGAACCAGTCCCCAAACTAAGACGTCCCCGGCCTCCTTCCTTCCTCCATCACGTCTGTTTGATGAGAACAGCGGGCATCAAGCGGAGCGGCACCCAAGTGCCAGGGTATATACCATGCATGTACAGTAACGTGGGGGGGGGGGGGGGGCGCCTCTGCGTGCAAAGTGCCTAGGGCAGCATGAACTCTAAATACAGGCCTGCTTACAAAGTGGGGTTTGCAGCTGATTGGACGGGTGCAAAGGATTATGGTAAATTCCTTGCCTCTTTCAAAAGATAGTACTGTAAGCTAATATGTACGGCTGCCATGTTTAGCAAATTTGCAAAACGAATCTATCGAATTCGCGAATTGCTACAAAGCAAATTTAATGCTGATTTGCTACGAATTAGAATTCATCAGATTTGCTTTGCTCATTTTTAGTTAGTACCTACCAAATGTGATCAATGTCCAGAGCTGAATCCTGCCTCTATATCTTGTCACTGCTCTGTACATACAAATCGTGTGCTCATGAACCCTTAGTCATGCCCCTGCTCAGCACACCAGAAGCTTGGGAACACCTCTTTGACACTTTGCACTGAAGAATGAAAATATTTTTCTATTTTATAAATGCACAGACGGATACATGAGAGGTACCATGTGCCTCATATAAGCTAATACCATGATATCCATTAGGGCATATGTACACTTTTTTTTTTTTGGAGGGGGCGGGGGAGGGATTACAACAAGACTTTCCCATTTTTCATTTTTCAGTTTTTTTCTCTGCAGAGAATGCTAATAACGTAGATATATTTTTGTGTTGAAACCTTCTGTTTTCTGGCTGCAGTCGTTATAAATAATCCCCATTTTGGTGAAATATTGCCATTTAGTTGACTATAACATATGTTATTGAACAGGTTTTTGATTCCGACGTCCATCTTGAGTCATTTCGCTGTTGATATGATTTCAGATCCAGGCGAGCAGTTTCATCCTAATTAAAAGAACATTGTCTTAATTAGTCTGATCTTCTGTCTCTGGTGAATATTGTAATTTTTTTTTTCTAATTAACCGTTGGTTTGTGTCGTTTTCCTTCACATTTGTAAGTTCTTGGTTTTATGGTAATGAGAAATGAGTTTTTCATGTACTTACAAGCTTCCCAGTGGTATAGCTTTATTTAATATCTCTGACATTTAACATGCTTCCAATTTGTGACTTTTCTCATCATATCCCAAAAGTGACAAAAAGATTGGGAATGGCTCCAATGAGATCTGATTGTAGCTAAATTAAAATGTAGCTTAGTTTCTCCTCTACAGCCTCCTATTCTCAGTGAAATTCACAAAGCTGTTCCTGACTGGCTTTGTTTCAGTCTCCTTGGAAAATCCAATTGGTGCAAATATACATCCAGCACTTAAAAGGATCCGGGCATCAACTGAGAATCTCTGCAAGAAGGAGGTGCTATGTGAGGTCACACACTATGTAACACTTCAAGATACACCTCTTTGTCAACCTACTATTAGCTTTAAACAGCTGCACATCACCTGCCTTTTCTATTGTGTTCTATACTCTACTACTACTTCTACAACTACTTCTACTACTACTACTACTACCACCAGTACCACTACTTCTACTACTACTACTACTACTACTACTACTACTACCACCAGTACCACTACTACTACTACTACTACTACTACTACTACTACTTCTACTACTACTACCAGTACCACTACTTCTACTACTACTACTACTACCACCAGTACCACTACTATTACTACTACCACCACTACTACTACTACTACTACTACTACTACTACTTCTACTACTACCACTATTACTACTATTACTTCTAGTACTACCACTACAGTACTACTACTACTTCTACTACTACTACCACTATTATTACTACTACTTTTACTACTACTACCAACACCACTATTACTACTACTTGTACTACTACTACTACTACTACTACTACCACCCCCACCACTATTACTACTACTACTTCTACTACTACTACTACTACTACTTCTACTACTACCACTACTAGTACTACTACTTCTACTACTACTACCACCACTATTACTACTACTACTTCTACTACTACTACTACTACTACTACTACTACTACTACCACCACTACTACTACCACCATTACTACTACTACTACTACTACTTCTACTACTACTACTACTTCTACTACTACTACTACTACCACCAGTACTACTACCACCACCACTACTACCACTACCACTACTACTACTACCACTACCACTACTACTACTACTACTATTATTACTACTACTACCACCACTATTACTACTACTACTTCTACTACTACCACTACCAGTACTACTACTACCACCATTACTACTACTACTACTTCTACTACTACTACTACTTCTACTACTACTACTACTACTACCACCAGTACTACTACCACCACTACTACTACTACCACTACCACTACTACTACTATTATTACTACTACCACCACTATTACTACTACTACTTCTACTACTACCACTACCAGTACTACTACTACCACTATTACTACTACTACTACTTCTACTACTACTACTACCACTAACAGAACTACTACTACTACCACCAGTACTAATACCAGTACTAGTACTAATACTACTACCACTACTTACTAGCCCTACACAGCTGCGAATCTCCTGCCTTGTACATCATGTTCCATACTCCATACTACTATTACTACTACTACTACTACTACTACTACCACTACTATTATCACTACTACTACTACTACTACTACTACACATCTTCTGCCTTGTCCATCATTCTATCAAACTGGATCCAAAACTATCTTCAGAGTTAAGCTCATCTCAGCTCACAAGTGTGCCAGCAATTTGAACTGCATTTCCCACATGATAGGTTCCCTTTTAGTAGATAAAAAAAAAAAAAAAAATATATATATATATATATACACATATTCTTTCTAATGTTCTTCTTATAATGTGGTCTTCCTGATTTCCTGATACAGGGTGATCTTGATTGAAGTTTCCCTATAGCATTGTACTAAATATATAAATATATATATATATATATATATATATATATATATATATATACACTGCCGTTCAAAAGTTTGGGGTCACATTGAAATGTCCTTATTTTTGAAGGAAAAGCACTGTACTTTTCAATGAAGATAACTTTAAACTAGTCCTAACTTTAAACAAATACACTCTATACATTGCTAATGTGGTAAATGACTATTGTAGCTGCAAATGTCTGGTTTTTGGTGCAATATCTACATAGGTGTATAGAGGCCCATTTTAAGCAACTATCACTCCAGTGTTCTAATGGTACAATGTGTTTGCTCATTGGCTCAGAAGGCTAATTGATGATTAGAAAACCCTTGTGCAATCATGTTCACACATCTGAAAACAGTCTAGCTCGTTACAGAAGCTGCAAAACTGACCTTCCTTTGAGCAGATTGTGTTTTTGCAGCATCAAATTTGTGGGGTCAATTAAACGCTCAAAATGGCCAGAAAAAGAGAACTTTCATCTGAAACTCGACAGTCTATTCTTGTTCTTAGAAATGAAGGCTATTCCATGCGAGAAATTGCTAAGAAATTGAAGATTTCCTAAAACGGTGTGTACTACTCCCTTCAGAGGACAGCACAAACAGGCTCTAACCAGAGTAGAAAAAGAAGTGGGAGGCCACTTTGCACAACTAAGCAAGAAGATGAGCACATTAGAGTCTCTAGTTTGATAAACAGACGCCTCACAGGTCCCCAACTGGCATCTTCATTAAATAGTACCCACAAAACACCAGTGTCACCATCTACAGTGAAGAGGCGGCTGCGGGATTTTGGGCTTCAGGGCAGAGTGGCAAAGAAAAAGCCATATCTGAGACTGGCCAATAAAAGAAAAAGATTAAGATGGGCAAAAGAACACAGACATTGGACAGAGGAAGACTGGAAAAAAGTGTTGTGGACGGATGAATCCAAGTTTGAGGTGTTTGGATCACAAAGAAGAACGTTTGTGAGACGCAGAAGAAATGAAAAGATGCTGGAAGAATGCCTGACGCCATCTGTTACACATGGTGGAGGTAATGTGATGGTCTGGGGTTGGTGCTGGTAAGGTGGGAGATTTGTACAGGGTAAAAGGGATTCTGAATAAGGAAGGCTATCACTCTGCACCGCCATGCCATACCCAGTGGGCAGCGCTTGGTTGGAGCCAATTTCATCCTACAACAATGACCCTAAACACACCTCCAAATTGTGCAAGAACTATTTCCAGCAGAAGCAGCAGCTGGTATTCTATCATAGGTAATGGAGTGGCCAGCGCAGTCACCAGATCACCACCCCATTGAGCTGTTGTGGGAGCAGCTGGACCGTATGGTACGCCAGAAGTGCCCATCCAACCAATCCAACTTGTGGGAGCTGCTTCTAGAAGCGTGGGGGGCAATTTCTCCAGCTTACCTCAACAGATTAACAGCTAGAATGCCAAAGGTGTGCAATGCTGGAATTGCTGCAAAAGGAGGATTCTTTGACAAAAGCAAAGTGTGATGTAAGAACAATGTTATTTCACATACAAATCATTATTTCTAACCTTGTCAATGTCTTGACTCTATTTTCTATTCATTTCACAACGTATGGTGGTGAATAAGTGTGACTTTTCATGGAAAATACAAAATTGTTTGGGTGACCCCAAACTTATGAACGTTAGTGTATATATATATATATATATATATATATATATATATATATATATATATATATATATATAATATATATATTAGTGATGAGCGAACATGCGCTTTCAAGCTTGGTACTCGATCGAGTATTAGGGTACTCGATGGTACTCGTTACTCGGACGAGCATCTCGCGATACTCAAGAAAATCTCATCATCCGTTTTCTGTAAGTTTGGGCGCAATTTCTCAGCCAATAAACATGCAGGAGACTCTTTGATACATCTTGCGATCACAAGGGACCCATACATAGCAGTATACCCATAGCGATAGCAGATCAGATGACCCTGCCATATAAAAATCGCGGCCGCCGAGGCTTGGCTCACATGCCAAGAAGTGCTCAGTACTATTTTATTATTTTGTGGCTGGTGGCGCTGCTGACGTACATTGTATTGCTGTGATTGGTAGTACACCTGCATAGAACTTCACTGCTCATTATAAGAGGGTGTCACAGAGTGTATTGGTGCAGCCACCAACAGATTGTATCCCACAGCCCCCCAAAACTAGTGGGACCACTAGTATATTTTCTGATTTCTGTATTTCTTACTAAACTCATATCTAATTTCACTACTGCTTGCACAGTGTAAAGGGGGTGTCACAGAGTGTATATGTGCAGCCACCAACAGATTGTATACGACAGCCTCCAAAAAACTAGTGGGACCACCAGTATATTTTCTGATTTCTGTCTTTCTTACTCAAGGCATATCTAAGCTCCATACTGTGCAGTGTCCATAAAATGGTGAACCCCTGGGGTAAGGGTCGAGGACGAGGGCGTGGGCGTGGGGTTCCAAGCGATGCAGGTGACAGAGGCAGGGTGACACAGCAGCACCCGTTAAGGAGGGAGCAGTAGCACACTGCAGACGTTCACTCCCTAGCTTTTTCGTTCAAATTACGGGGTCTCGTAGTAAACCGATATTGAAACCACAGCAGTGTGAACAGGTGATCACGTGGATAGCGGATAATGTGTCCAGTAACTTATCCACCACACAGTCTTCCACGCAGTCCACCCACGCTACCCAAGGGAGTGGAACTCGGTTGTCAGACAGTGAGGTTGTTGTCATGGATGTAACTCAAAGTTGGAAGCAGAGTGAGGAGTTGAAGGAAGAGCTCGTGGATGAGGATGAGGTGACTGACCCTGGGTGGATAAGCCTAGTAAAGACAGTGAAAACAGCCCACCGCAACAGCAAGATACAGACCCACCACAGACATGAAAATAGTTAAAAGCAGCCCCCCCCCCCAACTGCCAAAAAAAATCCCCACAAAAATGAGTCTCTTGGTTACTATTTGCAAACAGTGTAAACTGCCTCATCGCGATAAGGTGGACTCATATCGAGGCAGACCCTACACTGTAATGGCCTCTCCATGGCATGTAATACGCCTATGCTCTGGGCATGCAAGATCCGTCTAATACCTGCAAAAATAATTGCACCACCTGGGTGAGACAGGTGGAGTGCACGACCAAATAGAGGCAGCCACTCCCCCAACTGGAACACATAAAAAAAGAAAAAAATGGTCAGCTCTCCTAGAACATCGTTCACACTAGGCAGGAGCACGTTGCCATGGCTGAAATTGCAATGTGTTTGCAATTTCAGCCATGGCAACGTGCTCCTGCTTAGTGTGAACGGTGTTCTAGGAGAGCTGACCAATTTTTTCTTTTTTTCTGTAGTAAAGACAGTGCTTCTAAAGGGGTAGGAAAGTTCATCCGCAGGACCGGTTGGAAGAGGAAGAGGGGTGGGCAGAGGGAGAAGCAGGGGCAGAGCGAGTAGATCAGCAACTGTTTCACAGAGTTAAACTACCGTGGCCAGGCCTAGATGTTCCCAAGTCTGGAGTTTTTTTTAAAGAAAGTGTGGATGACCGACGGACTGTAGTGTGCAACGCGTGCCTCACAAGGATCAGCAGGGGAGCCACCACTACCAGCCTAACCACTACCAGCATGTGCAGGCATATGAGTGTTAAACACCCCACTCAGTGGAACCAAGGCCATTCTGTGAGTGCAAGTTGCACCCCTGCTCCTTCCCCTGTGTCATGTGCTGGCTCTGTCAGTCCCCCCGCCCAGGCCCCAGGCACGAGTGCCTCCCGCCCTACACGCACCCCTTCACCTCCACTATGCTCCAGACCCTCCTGCAAGGTGTCCAAGCGCAGCGTTCAACTGTCTCTGCAGCAGACCTTTGAATGGAAGCACAAATACACTGCCACTCACCCACATGCACAAGCCCTAAATGTGCACATAGGAAAACTGCTGAGCTTGGAGATGCTGCCCTATTGGCTGGTAGAGACAGAGACTTTTAGGAACCTCATGGCGTTGGCTGTCCCTCGGTACTCTGTCCCCAGCCGCCACTACTTTTCACGGTGTGCCGTCCCAGCCCTACACCATCACGTGTCAAATAACATCATCCGTGCCCTGACCAACACGGTCAGTGACAAGGTCCACCTAACTCTGGACACGTAGACAACCTCGGGCCTACCTCGATTGCGGTTTCTCATGATTTGTATACCTCTTTCTCCTCCTCTTCTTCCTCCACCTCTCTATTACGCTTCACGAGTAAATTGCCTCCATTTCGTAGCACTAGCTGCATTACCACTAAGGTGGGTAGGGGCCAACAGGAGGTGTTGAAACTGCTGAGCTTAGGCGACAAGAGGCACATGGCCCAGGAGCTGTTGCAGGGCATCGTGGCGCAGACAGATCTTTGGCTCGCACCACGAAGGCTCAAACCAGGCATGGTTGTGTGTGACAACGGGCAGAACCTGGTGGCGGCTCTGCAACTCGGCAGCCTCACACATGTACCATGCCTGGCCCTGTTCAACCTAGTGGTGCAGCGGTTCCTTAAGACCTACCCCAATTTGGCTGACTTGTTCACCAAGGTGCGGCGCATTTGTGCGCCCACCGATGCTGCCACCCTTAGGGCAGTGCAAAGGCACTTGCAACTGCCGGCTCACAGACTGCTGTGCGACGTGCCTATGCGGTGGATTTCCACCTTCCAGATGGTAGCCAGGGTTTACCAGCAACGCAGAGCCATTGTGGAATGCCAGATATCAACCTCGGTAAGAAGCGGTAGTCAGGTAAGTCAGCTACCTCAAATCTACAATGAGGAGTGGACGTGGATGTCTGCTATTTGTCAAGTACTGGGCCCCTTTGAGGAGTCAACACAGATGGTCAGCAGCGATGCCGCCATCATAAGCCTCGCCATCCCCCTGCTGTGTCTGCTTCAAACCTCCCTGCTCAGCCTGAAGTCTGAGACTTTGCCTTTGTCTCAGGAGGCAGGTGAATAACATCTGCCGCTAGATAGCCAGACCACCCTGACGTCAGTTTCTTACCACGAAATAGAGGATGAGGAGGAGGAAGAAGAGGAGCAGACTGCTGAAGAGTGTTCCCATGCTCAATCCTTAGCTGTTGAGCGTGTATGGCTTGAAGAGGAGGAATTAGTGAAGGAGGAGGAGGAGGAGGAGGAGGAGGAAGAGGAAATTGAGCCTATTGAGGAGAGGGAGTTCTTTTGTTTTGGAAACACTCTCCAAGGCCTTTGACAGTTTCCTGCACCCCAGCAAGACTATGTCAACCGTCCCCAGACTAGACAGAGTATGGGGGAGACCTTCAGAAAGATGGTGAGGGAGTACCTTGCTTACCACAGCAACGTCCTTCCCGATCACTCTGCTACATACAACTACTGGGTTTCAAAACTGGATGCGTGGCCCGAACTGGCGCTTTACGCTTGGAGGTGCTGGGCTGCCCTGCCGCTAGCATGTTGTCAGAGTGGGTCTTCAGTGCAGCTGGTGCCATCATCACTGATAAGCACACCCGCCTGTCAACTGACAACGCTGACAGGCTGACGTTTATAAAAATGAACAAAGCCTGGATTTCACCTGAATTCAACAGTCCACCTGGGAAAAGCAGCTCAACATGAAGATTCTTGGTATCTCCTATCCTCCACCTCCTCCTCTTCCTCCTCCTCCTTCAATTCTCAGCGAACAGCCAATTCTTCTTCTGCCATGCTGTGTGTGGCATAATTTTTGGGAGGCTCACCTGCTACAGCTTTTACTTGGGTCACTCTGTCATCACTGCAATGCTGTATGTGGCATAATTTTCGGGAGGCTCACCTGAAACTGCTTCTACCTTGGTCACTCTGTCATCACCGCCATGCTGTGTGTGGTATAATTTTTAGGAGGCTCACCTGCTACTGCTTCTACCTTGGTCACTCTGTCATCACAGCCATGCTGTGTGTGGCATAATTTTTGGGAGGCTCACCTTCTACTGCTTCTACCTTTGTCACTCTGTCATCACCGCCATGCTGTGTGTGGCATAATTTTTGGGAGGCTCACCTAATACTGCTTCTACCTTGGTCACTCTGTCATCACTCCAATGTATGAGAAAAATAGTAGACGGCACTGCTTCACTCTCAGCTGTAATTCAGACACTACCGGTGTGACCATGCATTAGGTAGCCAGCGTGGTGCTCAATCCCGAAATCAAACACAGAAAAGAAACACAGAAAAGAAAATCAAACATAAGAAAAGAATAGGATGGCCCTCACCGGGCTGTAGTGAATCAACGTCTGACTTTATTCAGGCATATGGAGAGCGGGGGAGAACAGAAAATCAATTTCCTGTTCTCCCCCGCTCCCCATATGCCTGAATAAAGTTGGAAATTGATTCACTACAGCCCGGTGAGGGCCATCCTATTCTTTTCTTATGCACTCTGTCATCACTGCCATGCTGTGTCAGGCTAAATTTTGGGGTGCTTCATATGCTAACTCTGTTTTAACCTCTTAAGGACCGCAGGGGTATATATATGCCCTGCGGTCGTTATGAGATTTCAGAGAGGGGCCACGTGGCGACCCTGCGCTGAACCGCCGCGGTCCCGGGTGCCGCATGTAGCCCGGGATCGCGGCTATTAGCTGGGTCCGATCGCCGTCCCCGCTAATCAGATAATCAGATGCAGCTGTCAAAGTTGACGTTCCCTGGTGTCTAGTTGTCCTGGAGGAGTGATCCACACATCCGGCTCGGGCCAGGGTCTGCGCCGTAATGGCGCTGATTCCGACCAGGCACTCGATTGCTTCCGGCTGCAGCAGCGGGAAGCAATCATGTGCCTATCTCATTGATCTATGCTGTATTACTATACAGCATAGATCTCAATGAGAGATCAGTGTGCTTATACTAGAAGTCCCCCAGGGGGGCTTTTAGTATAAGGGCCAGTTCACACTGAGCAAAATCGTCGGAATTCCATGGCGGAGATTTCCGCCGCGGAATCCCGCCATGCTCAGTGTGCTGCTGTAAGTGAATGGAGAGGGCATGTGCTCGTCCACTGCCGCCGCTCTCCGCTCAAAAACTAACATGTTCATTCTTTGAGCGGATAGAAGAGGAAGCCGACGAGCACGCGCTCTCCCATTCGCTCAAAGCAGGACACTGAGAGTGGCGGTATTCCGCCGCAGAGCGCAGTGTTTCCTCAATGTGAACTGGCCCTTAGGGTAAAAGAAAAGAAAAAAGTGTTGTTGTTATTAAAAAGCCCCCACCCCTAATAAAAGTTTGAATCACCCGCCTTTTTGCATGTTATAAATAAAAATAAATAAATAAATAAACATGTTAATGGTTCTCTGTGTCCTCATAGCTATGCTGTGTCTGGCAAATTTTTGGGGTGGTTCATCATATGCTACCTCTGTTTTAATGGTTACCTGTGTTCTCACTGCCATGCTGTGTTTTTGGCAGGCTCAATGAGCAGAGCGCCGATAACACTAATCAATGCTATCAGTGATCAATGTATAAAACGAAACAAAATGTATGTACAAGTCCCCCAAAGAGACTTAAAATGTATAAAAAAAAAGTTAAAATCACTAACACACTACCCCAAAACCCCTCCCCCAGTAAAAGTTTAAATCACCCCCCTTTCCCATTATATAAATAAAACATGTAAAAATAAATAAATAAATAATATACCATAGCGTGTGTAATTGTCTGATCTAATAAAATATAACAAGCGTCATTGCGAACGGCGAACGGCGTAGACGAAAAGAGGGGGAAAAGTGCTCGGATTACCGATTTTATGTTAGATTATATATTTTAAAAAATTAATAAAAATTTATCAAAACGTCCGATCTACACAAATATGGTATTAATAAAAACTAGAGATCATGGCGGAAAAAATAACACCATACAGCTCCGTTGGTGAAAAAATAAAACTGTTATAAGCGTCACAATAGGCCCATTTTATTAATAATTAATTGCCAAAAAAAAAAAAGGATTTCATAAAAAAAAAATATATAACATTAGAGAATCTGTGTAACCTGCATATGGTTGTGTTCTGGCTGACTTATAGAGTAATAGTGTCATGTCGCTGTTACCATATAGTGCATCACGTAGACACAGGAACCCCCCAAACGTTACCATATTGCATTCTTTTTTACGATTTCACCTATTTATATCTTCATAAATAATATATTTGGTATTCCATCATACATGTTATGGTAAAATGAAAGACGCCATTACACAGTACACCTATTCCTGTAACAAACAAGCACTTACATGGCCTTGTAGATAGAAAACTGAAAGTGCTAGAGCTCTTAGAAGGGGGGGGGGGGATGAAAGCGGGTGAAAAATGGGTCATTTTGGGCCTGGTCCTAAAAGGGTTAAAGGGAAACTATTAGCAACTTAGATTCTTCTGATATGTTCCAAAAGGGTACGGGGTGTTGAGGATTCAGGTGTTTTTTTTTACCTTCATCCACAGTTTTCGTGATATTAGCTTGGGAATTAAGGGCACTTTATAAACAAAAAATAAATTAATAATAATAATAGTATTAATAACAGTTTATTTTATATGTTAATGAGGCATTATGGTGCACTGGGGGTGGGACTATAACCTTCAGTGCACCAATCTTTTTTCTAGCCTCCTGATATTTATCAGGAGTGGACTAGCCAGGGTGGATTGGTGCACTGGGAGTGGTAATACCCCCCCCCCCAAGTGCACCAAAACTGCTCATCAGCATATAGAACAAATCGCGCAGAGGATGAAGGTAAGAAACTCACCCCTGTGTGCTATAGGGGGATATTGTGGTATCCTACCACTGGTCTTACTATTGGTTACTTCCTTCGAAAAAAGCCTGTACTTATTGTGTAGAAGTGGTGATGAAGGTAGTGATAAAGTTTCGCCACTAGATGTCTCTGTATTAGATATGTGTATTCAGATGCTGCACTGCTGAAGTGTGTAAAGGGTTATTGTTTGTTTGTATGTCACATGGATCTGCGAACCTATAGGAATCTGTTCTTTTTCTCTCCTATCACCTCTTCTTTACTTCTTCTATTGCACTCTTTACCCACTCACAGCGCACTTTACATATGCTGAGGAAGGAAGTCACATGGGTAGAGGAAGTACATGGGTTTTCCGTGTTGGGCATTGTAGAGGAAGGACGTAAGTTAGACAACTCTCTACAGTGGTCCTCTCCGGGCCTCTGGCTCTCTGCCAGGTCTTCTAGTCTGGTCAGTCTTAGTCATATCCCCATATGGGTAGGAAGCAAGACAGGACACAGATAACAGTTTTCTTCTCAGTGACTCTACACAGCACTATGCAGTGTTTAACCCCTTTCAAGAGAGGACAAGTCAGAGACAACCTCAACCCACACCGTGGACTAGGAAAGTCACAGAGCAGGACAGTATCTACAGACAGCAGTAAGCCAGGAACAGATCCAATGCAAAATTGCGATAGCCTATCTCTGTCAGCAGGGAACCCTCAGCATTCGGCTCATTCCAGGTAACAAGGTCTGGGGCTTGTGTCACCCTCTAGGACGGGTCCCCCAAATCTAGTTGGCATAAGGTGGTGTGAAGACCCAAAGGTCAATACACAGGCACAAGTATTCTCTTCTTCTTCTAAGTATTCTTTTACCTCATCCTCCAACATCCCGACAGAGCACAGTACTAATAGGGTTGGGACTCTCACGACATCCTCCTTTCTGCTACTCTGGTTCGATTGTACTCCTCACTCTATTCCTGTCGGAGATCTGGTTATTGTACTATCAAGTGCTTTATCAAGGGAACTATCAAGTGTAACTTATCTTACCAAGGTAAAGTTGTATAACTTGCTGCACACAAGTACCTTTCAAGTAAAGCCAACATTATTTATGCTAAAGAGACTCTGTGATTCTTCACCCCTCACCGACAAAGTGTACACTACAGCCTTGGGACATTTCTCCTTTCTGTGAGTGGCAGTTCCGATAGTCCGGGAGGGTCACTACACTAATCCGGCCATCCTTGACTACACTAACCCAAGGGACCCCATAGCATCCCGTCAGGACACTGAGCACAGGGGAAAAAGTTACAACCGGCATTCTTAACTAAAAGCAGGTGTGGCACCACATCGGTGTGCCCCACTGGCACTGGCGTCACGAAGTAACATCCTAAGGTCCGGCTGTACCTCAGCCAACCACCATCGGAGTGATGTCACACACTACCATCTAGCAAGTGACCGGCCGATCCTCCGAGACAACATCACCGGGGATCATCACGTCCACCACAATATCAGCTGGTAAGATAATTGTATACTGCTGATAGTTTCCCTTTAAGCATTAACAAAGTAAAAGAGAGTCTGGTAAACATTCACATCTCATCCTCGAAATGCTTTGTTAGTTTCTTAATTGGCTATTTTAATGATGAATTCAGGTCATAGTTGAATATGAAAAATCAGGACGTCCACAAACTTGTACTTAACCATATTGTGCAGTAAGCAGCACAGAGCTTAAAATATGGCACATTTTACAGAAGAGATACTAATAACTAAGACGTGGAATATCATGGGATAGCTGGAAGAAACTATTACAATTATCTGTCAGGAAAGCTGAAATAAACAGTAAAAACACGTCTGCTTCACCAAATGAAATTAACTGTTTAGGTATAAACCTGTAATTTACATTAACAGCAATTTTTTTGGAATGGAGGCTTTGGAGTTTTTACGACTGGAGTTTTGGATCCACTGGACCTCAGCTAGTGATGGCATAACCGCACCAGGTCTTCACCAGAGCCAGCTGCAATGTGGAATGGACTTGCTGTGGCTGGCAACCCCCAGGCCACTACCCTGGCTTGGCTTTCTAGCCGTGGTGGGCAAAGTGCAACTGGTGACATGTAGACAGGACAATAGGCAGGAATACAACAGGAATCTTAGGCAGGATTCATGGACAGGAACCTGGAGTCACAGGCAGGAGTCATGGGCAGGAATCACAGGCAGGAGTCACGGGCAGGAATCACTAGAACAGGGCCATTTCTTGCGCCGGGCAGGCCAGGGGACGGCACGGGGCGTTGCCAGATAGAGTGCGCTGGTGGCACCTCCTGAGACCTCTCCCGGCGGGATTGGATAGCATGCCTTGCCAGGCCGCCGCCCCAGACCGTGCTCATCTGTTCAGGCTGCCAATCCCCTGCTCAGGCTGCCCCCCCGCACTGCGGCCCACATTCCTGCTGCATCCCCCCAGCACATCACCTGCTCAGGCCACCCCGCATCCCCCCATTCCATGCTCAGGCCGCCCATACCGCCCGCAAACAGGCTGCATCCCTTGCCCCTGCACTCAGCTCTTAGCATTACAAGAGGAGGGGCACTCACCGAGAAGCCAGTGATTTGATTGATGGACACAGTACTGGCCAGACTTCGCAGGCACAAGACTAAAAATCTGCCTTCAGGAGACTGGACCTGGATACAGGTAAGTATAGCTTTATTTTATAGCATGATACCAAAAAAGAAACAATGAATGTAAATTGCAAACTTGCTTTATATCACATTGACTGTTGATTTAGAGATTGAAAGTTATAACCTCAGGGACATCCTTTATTCACCATATTGGTTAAAGAGAAATTAACAGCAGGTCAGAAGAATCTAACAAGGACAATAAGAATGGAACTCATTTTCTTACCTTCATCCTTACCTGTAATCTTCACTGCATTCAATATGCAAATTAGGCAGTTTAGTGCACTGTGGGAGGTACAACCGCTCTCAGCACACCAATCCACCCTGGCTCGCCCGCCCCTCCCAATGAATATTTATCCAGCGCTCTGTGGTGTTCAGTGCGGCTGTCATTATTTGGCTGAATGGCATTAGCTTTAAAGTTATAGATAAACTGTCAAATATCAATATTAATGGATGATACCAAACTGGGTAATGCAAAACAGGACAATATACTGTAAAATGGATCTGGAAGCCTGGAGGCTTGAGCTGCAATGTGGCACAAGGTACAACATATAAATATAATGTTATTCACATATGATTGGAAAATACACGTCAAGATCATTCACTAAATGGGAAACCGGTGTGTAACACTGACATGGGAAAGGACTGAGCAGTTTTAGTCAACAATAAATTTATCTAGAGCAACCAGTGTCAGGCAGCTGCTGCCAAGGCAAGTAAGTCTTGGGGGGGGGGGGGGGGGGAATCAAAAGGGGCAAAGATGAAGCAAAAATCCTATCACTATACAAATAACTAGTCAGATCAAACATAGAATACTGTAAAGTTTTTGGCACAAGAAGGTGATAGTGGAGGTAGAGAAGATACAAAGACAGGCAACCAGAATAATAAATGGAATAGGTGAAATAAAGGTTACCAAAGGCTCTATTACACGAAAAGATTATCGGACGATAATCGTCTTGTGTAATAGAATACAACAATTAGCCGACATGAACAATGTCGGCTGATCATTGTAGTTGTTTGTCTTTCAACATGTTGAAAGACAAACGACTCATTTAGCAGCAATCTGGAGCGGCAGCAGCAGACCGCTGCTATTCGCTACGGGCAGCCTGGACGATCTAGCGATCACCCGGGCAGCCCCCCTGCACCTCTGTGCGGCCCCACCAGCTCTCACCTGCTTGCTGCTGAGGCGTGTAATAGTGGAGGCAGCAAGCAGGGAACAAGGAGCAAACGGGCGCTGATAGTACTCGTTTGCTCCTTAATGTCACCCCGTGTAATAGGGGTTTTAGTTTAAAAAAAATATATATGAGAGAGTAGAAATATAAGATCTCTACTTGAGATGAGCGAAGCAAAGTCACATGGATTCGTTAAGAAATTCACAAAAAAAAAAAAAACATGGCGTCCACACATGCTGTCTGGAGCGTCACTGGGAGGGAGAAAGGGATTAACCATAATCTCTAGTGCCCGTCCAATCAGCTTCAGGCTGATACAACCAGAGTAAAGTCTTCTTGAATCTGATCTTTTCTCTCTTCTCTATTCTTTTGTCTTTTGGTTTTATGGTCGATTTTAGTGTACCCCAATTGACTAGGTTTAAGTTTCCATTTTTTGGCAGTTGGATGGCCCATTCAGCTTGACATGTTAAAAACAAAATATAGTTTCTGGGCGTCTAAAAATTAGGGGCTTTTTTTTTTTTTTTTTCTCTAACATCTCTAACAAAAAAAAAGGAAAGTTCCGTTACAGTTACCAACCTCAACTGTCTGTGATAGGCCCCTCAGGGTCAAAGTGCATCCACTGCCACGTCCGGATGTCTTTCCCAGGCCCCTCAGGGTCCAGGTGCATCCACTGCCACGTCCGGATGTCTGTCCCAGGCCCCTCAGGGTCCAGGTGCATCCACTGCCATGTCCAGATGTCTGTCCCAGGCCCCTCAGGGTCCAAGTGCATCCACTGCCATGTCCGCATGTCTGTCCCAGGCCCCTCAGGGTCCAAATGCATCCACTGCCATGTCCGGATGTCTGTCCCAGGCCCCTCAGGGTGGAAGAGCCTCCTGACCCACTGATGTCCACTGCTTTTCTGGGAGAAAATTGATGTTACGCCGCTGGCCCACCGATGTCCACTGCTGTCTAGGGTGGAAATTTGATAATTGACCGGCTGATTGACTTTTTTAATTGCGATTTTTCAGGTTTTTTACCACTTGTACAAGAACCTGCATTAACAAATTCATCCTTCTGTCATAGTCCCAGTACTGCAGCTACTATAGTTATGGCTGATTTATTAAAATTTGTTAAGATTTGATTCACAAATGTTAACGAATTTGACCCCAAAAATGTGAACCTCACAAAACGAATTTCCAGGCTGCTTTGCTCATCTCTACTCTCTACCGTTACATATTTATATCCAGGACTGTATCTATAACAATGGGACACGCTCTACATCTAAAGGAAAAAAAACATTTCTTCACCAGCACATGGGTGGATTCTTTACTTTCCTATGGAGCTCTCTGCCAGATGAAGTCAGGATGCGGTCAATATAACAGTTCTGAAGTGACCTGGATGCAGTTCTTTTGTTTAGGTCTGACCCCACCTTTGATGATTAGGGCCTGTGGATAATAATAATAATAATAATAATAATAATAATAATAATAATAATTATTATTATTATTATTATTATTATTATTATTTTATTTTATTTTTTATTTTATTTTTTTTAGGTTTTTAGGTTATATATCATTAAGGCAGATCTGTAGGATAGCACCAATATACAGACTTGTTGTATTTTGTATAAAGCAAAATAATGGTGCCATGTTCTATTAGTTGTTATTAGTTCTCAGTGCAGGGAGGAACGAATGAAAAATACGGAGCCATATGGCAGCACTATATGAAAGCACATATGGTTCCTCTTTACAGACACCACACAGCCGCCTACTCATGACTTGAAGGTGGAATGGGGCATGTATTTTCTAATATATATATATATATATATATATATATATATATATATATATATTCATATAATCTCAGAATGCCTTAAAATCCCTTTATACTGATATGAACCTCAGCACGATTTTATTTAAACAGGAACAAGTTGACAAGTTGGGAGCGGAATGCTGAATGTTTTCGAGGTGGCATTTCAATAATGAGGAATGATAAACTTGCCGATTATAATATATTATTATACATATTAAAAATAAACATAATCAGGAATCCCATTAGTGAGGCTTTGTTGTGTTAGCCGACATATAATCACTAGATTTTCACATAACTCAGTATAATTACTGCAAGAACCTTTGATCATTTAGTTTTTGACTTTTTTTAATGTTTGTTTTTTTTGTCTTTGAAAGTAACGTTTGAAAGTCGTGAATTTGTTTAATTGTAGAAATTTAATTAGGTAAATAAAGGTGTTATTAATGCCAATCATGGGAGTTCAGCTTCTGGGACGCTGCCTGTTCCTATCAAAAGGCTGAAATTTACAGATGAAAATAAAAGTATCATCATTGGGAAAATCAAGGTATGATCATTGGGATTTCAGCCACCAGATTCCCTTCAATCCAGAGAACAAATTGATGCTGCTCTAGGAGACTGGCTCTATAGACTTTAATAAGGTCCATACCGAGTACCGAGCCGGGGAGAGAAGTGCAAAGCCATGGGCTTCTCCTTGCTATAGCTAATGGTAAGTGAGAATGCTACTGATCAAGTAGCACCACTATCTGGGTTGTGGCACACTCAGGACTGTTTCTGTCTGTAGAGACAATTTAACAAAAACTTTTTCTTCGTTTTGTAGATAGAGTTTGCTCTCAGGCAGGCTCTATGTACAGATCGCCGGTAGTACTGATCTATGCTATGCAATGGCATAGCATTCAGTATATGCAATCCAATGGTTGCATTTTTAACTATAAAATAAAAATGTTAGAAAAAGTGTAATAAAAGTTTTAAAAGTATTTAAAAAAAACAAACAATAACATTTTAAAATACCTCCTTACCCAATATAAAAATAAAAACATGTACTAAATACATAAATAAACAAACAAACATATTACATATTGTAGTGTGCGGAATTGTCTGATCTATTAAAATATTACAATATTTTTCCTGTGCAGTGAACGGCGTAAATAAGGGGGGGAGGGGTGTGTGGCGTGGGGTGGGCGGAGAACAATCCCAGCAGTCGGCCATTACCACCTAAACACCCCCCACACACACTGATCAGCTTGTTATCCACTAACCTATGAACAGGGGATATTAAGCTAAAATGAGAATACACCTTTAAATGCACTATAATATCAATAAGAATGCCTAAGATAACAAGAACGAACCAGAAGGATTCTTCTGCTTATTTATTTTTTTTCATTTACTCACTTTATAGTTTGAACATAAAAGTATACTTTGTAATTTAGTTAGAAGACACAATATATATATATATATATATATATATATATATATATATATATATATCTGCAGCCGTCAATTTTTCCTCTCCCGCTTTGACCTTTGTCTTGTCCTTATTGACTTGAAAAGAAAGCTTGGATTTTGGGATCACGAACTACATCAAGTGGCTGAGTTATAAGTATTTGAAGTATCTGAAAGTTTTCTCAGCCATGCCCTCACGTACAAACAAAATCCATGGCATTCACCTTGTCTCTCGCTGCTATTGATTTATATATAAAGATCAACTACTAGAGCAGTCAGAAAACACAGCGCTGTCATCAAATTCCACTCACTGTGCCGCTGCATCCTTGTATGACACGTTAAAGGATTTTTTTCCCCAGCATTTCCCATTATAAGTTTAGTAAATATCTAATGAATCTGAATAGATTTTAAGCAATATACATTTTTTTTATTCAAAGGAAAAGTACAGCAGCTGGCAGGGGCAGGGGGGAAATGGATTATAAGTACTAACTTACCTCTCCCCGTGCCCGCGGTGAGTGATGGGAGCGGCCGTGGGACCCCTGCCGGGAATCTCCAGGGTGTCCATGTCACGCCCCGGCTGATGGACTGGTGGGACACCATTCCAGTCACTGACTGAGCAGCCAGTCTTCTGGTGAGGGTCCCAGCCGTCCCAGCCGCCCCAGCCGCCGCAGCCGCTCAGGAACAGGGAGAGATATGTTTGTGTTTGTAATCAATTCCTTCCCTCCCCCTTTAGGCTGCCAGTTTTTATAAATCATCAAACTTCTCCTTAAAGGTGGGTTCACACTGTGAGATTGCAGCAAAATCCATTGCGGTTCTCTTCACTTTCAATACGATTACATACTCGCGGCATAAATATCATCCCCCTGCGAGTATGTAAAAGGCAGCTCTCTTAACCCTTCGTGGCCCAGTACATACATTACCGGGTGCGCGCTCCAGCTTGATTCGGGGGCTCCCAGTGTCTGGATTGGCTGAGCAGGACGTCTAGATGGTAGGAGCCCCCGAAGCAAGCTGGGGAGCGGACCCAGTAATGTATGTACCGGGCCACGGGGGGGTTAAGGGAGCTGCCTTTTACATATTTGCAGCGGAATTGTCATTGTAATAGTATTGAAAGTTACAGTAAAGGGATCCACTGGGGATTTCGCTGCGAACCCACAGCGTGAAATCCGCTGCGGATCAGTTAAGTGTGAACCCACCCTTAAAGGGAATTTGCTTTGGGCCCAGCCATTTCCATTTACGGGACCTGGTGTATGTACATGTTACACAAGCACTGGCATTGTTATATGGATATGCCATCCATCTGGTTTTTGAGGGGTATATGTTTTTATATGTGGGATGGGATGTTTTCTTCTTGTCTGATATAACAATAAAGTTTTAATGTTTTACAAGATTTATATGTGGTCTCTGTATGGTGTTAGGGTATGTTCACACTGAGTAAAATAGGCGGAATTCCACCTGTCTCCGCTCAAAAAGATGACATGTCACTTCTTTGAGCGGAGAGCGGCAGCAGAGGAGGAGCGCGCTCTCCCATAGAGATGCTATGACACACTGAGAAAGGCTGAATTCCGTAGCGGAATTCCGCCTATTTTACTCAGTGTGAACATACCCTTAGTGTTGGCCACTGGTTGAGTATACAGTATGTGGGTTTATAATTGATTTTCTGTTACGGTCTTTATGAACTATATTAACTAAAACTGTAGATCATCGGGGCACACCATTGCAGCTTCTCTCTGCCCAATCAACCTTTATTGATCAATCTCTCCCTAAAGCCAAACATAGAGACATCTATCAATCGAGGCCGGTAGGGTGAAGCTGCCAGTGACATCCCTAGGGACTTGTTGTTCATGCAGCATGAAAGGTTCCCTGTAATCTTATAGATATGTGAAGAAAAAAAAGCCAGAAGTTTGAAACTCTGCACTCGAAAATTCTCTATGAGAATTGTTATTGAATTAAATCTTATAGAACTTGATAAATGGGGTCAATAGTGTTCATATTAATAGTAATTTATTTACTATTAACAGCCCTTTGATTTTGAAACCAACCTATCAATCTCCAATTTTCACTCTCAATTTCCTTAATTAGAAAAAAAAAATCTTAATTTTTTACATACTTCCTGATATTTCCGGTATATCGGCAATTAGAACCCTAAACCTGCCTGGCCCTTTAAAGAAGAGTTGGTTGTCGTCTCTCAAAGAAATATTGGAAGCAAACAATTAATCACTCTCCTCTAATGCTATTCATATTTATTAATACATGCACAGATTGTTACATAAACCTAGAAAGGAAATATCCTGGGAATATCCCTTTGTTTGTTGTACTAGAACAGCATTATTTTAAAATTCACGATAACTTAAATCAAATAAGCCTTATATCAACAAAACCCTTAACGTAACAATGTAAAAGAGACAGTCCAGTCCAGTCCAGTCCTCGATACAATGGAGACTCTTTTCTTTCATGCTTTAATTTTTTTTCCCCATTGACGTAACTGTTCTTGCAGGAGTTGTAGTTTTTAAAAGCACCTTTTTGGGCACATATAACTGTATTCTAACCCTTTGTTTTATGTGGAGTTTTTGTGTTCACACAACGTAAATTGTTGCCATTGTTGCCGGTTTGCAACAACGACTGTGATTAATAGAAAATTTATGTTGCACTGCAGTCAATGGAATCCCGGGGGGAGTACATACACATAGTATACGCTCTGGCTGGGATTCCTAGCGGCCACAGAGAAAACTGACATGTCAGTTTTCTACGGCCGCTATTCATTGAACACTGACAGCTCACGCAATAGAGAGTATGGCTCACACTTTCCATTGTGTGCTATGGTTAATTGGGATGCGGGTACACACGGATGCACCCGCATTCCAATTCAGCACAAATGAAGTTCATTTGTCCGGTACGGCAGGACCGTCCAGGATGTTCTTCACTGACACCGGGCGTTCTGTGACACGGCCAGTACACAAAACTGCCGGTGTCTTACAGCGTGTGAACCCGGCCTTAGGCTAGTGAGTGCTGGCATCTCACTGATCAGATATTGATGACTAGAGAAGAACGGACCCAAACTGTAAAGTCCATGCCTGAATCGACATGTTCGGGTCCTTTGGAAATACATGTTTGGGTCTAGTGTTTGATTTTAAAAAGAAGCTTCAACAAGCTTTAAGGCTGTGGAAATGCATTTCCATAGCTTTTACCCATTGGAAGTGTGGGGTAAAGGGGGGTCAGAAAATATATTTACCTTCCTAGGGTCCTGGGGTGCTGCATTTTCCAAAGTGTGGTGTCCCGCCCCAGACACTGATTGGCTTGTTACAGATGAATGAGCCTTAGAAGACACCGCACACCGGGAGCCCAGTACAGTAAATTTAACCCTCCCTCTATTCGCCCTGATTCTTTACTTAACCCCCTGGGGGCTAGACTGTGACTTTTTTCCTGGTTTTTAAATTGGAAAACCCAAATATCAACATGTCGGCTCATCCCTTTTAATGACTAATTCTCATTCTGACTCGTATTTATAAATATTGTTTTCAAACCTGATAACCCCTTTAAGCCTAAAACTATTTTTGCTTAGAAAATTTAGTTTTTTCCTTCCCAAAAGCTAAACAGTTGTTGAGGCTCAAATAATTTGGTTAGGTGATATACTGAGACTTTTATTGTTCAGATCTGTATACTGATTGTGATCTGTACTATTGTGTAAGTTCAACTGAACTTTCTGGGAATAAACAAGACAAAAATAATATTTCTTTTTCATTTTATAGGTCAACAGATGACTCCAGACAAGCACTGATTTTCCACTGTGCCAGATCATCCGTTGTAATCGGAATAATCATTTCTATATTCGCACATTGTACAGCTGGGCCAGTTATGTAAACAGCCCCCAAACTGACCTGATCTATAACTAATGTTTATGTGCAAAGGAAGGATTTAATCTGCCACCCTCTACGGTGTTTTCTGAACTAGAAGATGTGAGAGAGAATGGAGAAAATTGGAGAAAAGTCAATTCATAGTAACGGGTCAATAAATATGAAAACGTGTGCCCTAGCCAGATGTTTCGTGTCTGGAGTAATCTAAAAAGTGATCTTTAAGAGGGAAATCTAGCTGTCTCAAAAAACTTCCATCCACAATCTACTCAGCCATTAAAAAAAATCGTATTTAGGGTATAAACACACACACACCGTATACGCAGCGTATTTACTGCTGCGATACGCAGCAAATACGCAACAAATATGCAGCAGATTAGCTCTAAATAACTAAACACAGCATCAAATCTGCACCATCAAATCTGCTGCAGATCTGCTGCGTATTTGCTGCGTATCTGCTGCGTATACGGTGTGAGTGTTTGTACCCTTAAGTAAAAACTTTTGAATAATTTTAGAATGTGCACACATGTTTTTTTGGTCAAAAATACTGCCATATTTTGATAATTACGGTCATTAAAGTGAATGCTTCAGCCTGGGCCTGATGGTACATTCATTTTAATAATGAACATGCTCTTTATTCATCGCTGTAATTATTACAATACAGACATATTTTTGCCTCAAAAAACGTTGTGTGAACATACTGTAGTTTAAAAATCACATAAGAACCAACATTTTTGAAACAAATATGTATGTTGCTAGTAGAGATGAGCGAGTAGTGAAATATTCGACTTTCGAGAATTCGAATCGAATAGGCACCGAGATTCGACTATTTGAACGAATATTCAATCCTATTATAGTCTATGGGAAAAAAATTCTTGGCACTTGGAAATCCAAATTAGACCACTTGGAGGTCACCAAGTCCCCCATGAAACCTCTCTAAACGATGCGAACACCTCCGGAATGACACTGGGACATTAGGGGGAGCATGCCTGGGTGCACCCAACACCCCAAAATCACAGTATAATGCCACTCTCCGTAGTTGCGAAGGAAAAATATTTGTGAACACTTTACGGCAATGTTTACACATTTCGTTCGTATTTCTTGCGCAGCGTTACATACATGATTCCAATGTGCATCTGATTCCAATGAGCGTCATGTTATTTGCGCGTATCACGCATCATGCTGTACAAACGTTACATGGAACAGTATGTATGACGTGCCTTTTTGTGAGCTACTGGAACAATATGTTTCACGTGCCTTTTACTGGGCAACTGGCACAATAGGTATCACTTGCCTTTTACTGGGCAACTGGCACAATAGGTATCATTTGCCTTTTACTGGGCAACTGGCACAATAGGTATCACTTGCCTTTTACTGGGCAACTGGCACAATAGGTATCATTTGCCTTTTACTGGGCTACTGGCACAATAGGTATAAGGTTAACTTGCCCTTAGTGGTCTAAACCAGGGACACTATAAGTCACTTGTACACACAAGGTACTGGAATGAATACAGCTGCTGCTGCTGCTATATCATCTATTTCTTAGCACTGAGAAGTGCTTTGAATAAAGACTCCAGAGATGATTTTTTTTTTGCTGTATATTAGCCCTGAAAAAGGACTTTTGGGTTCTGTAGTAATCCTGCCTAACCAAAACGCTATTAAAACCTATCTCTCCCTGCTCGAAGACTCTCCCTGACTAGGTTGAAAGCGCATCTGTGGTCAAAAGGCGGAAGTCAAGTCTTAAATATTCGAGGTCATGTGGTTCAGCCACCCAATGAGAGTAGACGCTGTTTTCGCGCTGCGTGCGTACTCCCAGGGTCCCTCACCGGCTCCCTGCATGGTGATTGGATTTAAAAAAAGCGCCAAGTGCGATGGGAGGGCTTTTGAATGTTTGCCAGGTATTCGACACTACTCAATTGTATTCAATACTAAATGTATCGATCGAATCGTATTCGCTCATCTCTAGTTGCTACTGCCCCTTTTGGCTCAACTCTTAAATCTATTAGTTTTTTCCCTTCGCTTTCTAGACTTTTATTACAATTAAAGCATATCTACAACGTAAAACTTTTCTAAAGCTTTAGTGCCATGTTGTTTTTTCGAAAAAAATTGATAAATTCAAGTTTATGCAAAGTTTCTAATGTGCCTCCCTGTGCAATAAAATAACAATTCCTCTAGAAAGAGCAGCAAAGCAGCTAGGCAGCGCCTCAGTCACTGGTGCGGCATCTTGCTGGTACTGGACATGTGTTGTGCAGTTAGTCACACTCTCGGTGGTGCTCAGCCAAACATGAATTCATGAAAGCAATAAAGAAACAGCAGCAGAGAGGCGGCCACTCATCATTCAAGTGCAGCATTTATTCAGATAACACCAACATAGGTTCACAGGCAGACAAAACAAGTGCAACACAATTATTATGTCTGCCAGTGAACCTATGTTGGTGTTATCCGAATAAACGCTGCCCTAGAACAGTGAGTGGCCGCCTCTCTGCTGCTGTTTCTTTATTGCTTTAATAAAATAAGAAAGACCCCATATTTACCTACACCATTCCTCCGACACTAACGCTGAACAGTTTATGGTCATCTTCCTCCCCCTGATTAGAGATGATCGAACAGCGGAAAATCTTAGGTTCTATCGAACTCGAAACTTGTCGAACCTTCGGCATTTGATTCCCGATGCCTTCCCGGTCCGTGGGGAAGGAGGAGACAGCCAGGGTACCGGTAATAGGCTGTATCCTGGAATTCCAGGTGGTACCCAGGCTGTCTCCTCCTTTCCCACTGACCGGGAAGGCATTGGGAATCAAATGAGGAAGGTTGGACAAGGTTAGAGTTCGATAGAACCAAAGATTTTCCGCTGTTCGATCATCCCTACCCCTGATGATGTCCCACTCCCAGCCTAACCAATCAGTAAACAGAGTGAGGAAGCAGGATGTCCCCAAAAGCTGGCAGAACCAGAATGTGGCAAACCGGGTGAGTGGCCGATGCATGCCCAGCTCTGTGCCAAGTTATGTTTATTGCTTTGTGTTTATAAGAAGACTTGAACACAATAAAACTTTCCATGGCCTGTAGACAAATGTCACTTCTACACAATGTAAAGAGGAAAATACTTTGTAAAACGTAAAGACAGAAAAATTGTTACTTCCCTAAGAGACCTAGATGTGTCCAACAAAGGCCAAAGAGCAGGAAAGGCAGTGAAAATACCGGCAACTCTAATCACTTCCCAGGGGAATAACTGCATCCATGTCACATTTTTGAAAGTAGCACCAAGTTTTCTAAGCTTTCTCTGTGCTACTAATCTGTAAGTAATCTTCAACTTTTACAAGGTTAATTTCATTGTCATGTTATAAGGGAAGAGAGGGCATGACTCAATGGTGAAAGTGTACCTGTCATAGAATTTTTTTTTTTTTTTTTAGTCAAAGTCTTGTTATTGAAACCCCCACCAATCAGGAGAATGAGCGAGGATATGTGCATGGTAGCATGCTGCACTTTCCTGCTGTCAATCATCTCTGTCCAGCTCCCCCAAAGACTTACAATGGATGAAGATCGCTGGATGAAGATCGAGTTAGAATGAAACGCACTTCTGAGGGCTTCTCCCGGCTCATTCTCCTGATCGGTGGGAGTCTCAGCAGTTAGATCTTGACTAGAAATTAGTCAATCTTGAACATACTGGGGTTCATCCTAACCTGAACGTGCAGCTTTTGATTACTTGTGGCTGCAGAACTTGGATACAGGGATTCTGGAAAATGTGGAGACAGCTATTGGCCTATGTGTTCCAGACAGCCTTGGGTTTGCACCCAACTTCTATAGACACCAGTAATCAAATGGTGAAAACTCAGGTTCGTACGAACCTGAATGTAATCGAGATTTGCACAGCTCTAATCCTAATTGGTCAAAATATTTGACTTGTGATCCTGTGATGTCATTTAAAAAAAAAAATAATTCTGTGGTCACCGTGCAGGTAAGCATCATTATGCAAACAGCGAGATACTAAATATGTGTGTTTTTTCCCCTACATTATTAGCATTGAGGGATATGGGGATTATGTGTGTATTTTAGTTTATTTCTTAGTTTATTTTTTGTTAGTGTTTTCTTTTCTTTTTTTTTTACATTTTTACTTTATTTTTCCATCTCACCTTGCGGACTTTACTGTCTGATTGCCTGATGACAGGCGTTATATATTGGAATACTGATATGCACCGCTTTCTATTGTGCCTGTCATAAGAATAGCTGATCGGACTCTGCCTTAGGGCTAAGCCTGATCAACTTTCATAGCTATGAGACTGTTTGTCATAGCTACTATCAGGGCTGTGTGATTTCTTTGCACAGCCCCAATGACAGACAGAGAGAATTTGCTCTCTGTTCTGCTGTATAGATGCTGCGATCACATTGACTATAGCATCTATAAGGTTAACTGCCAGGATCCGAGCATGGTTCGGGTCCCGGCAGTTGCGGCTGGTGTCTGGCGATCACTGACATCTTCTGTGCCCATTTCATGAGTGGATGTAACTGTACGTTCATGTGCAGGAATGGAGCACAAAAATGGACGTACAGTTACAGTACATCTGAGGAGGGACCTTGAAGGGCTTAAGTAAATGCATTTTCAATTGCAATCAGATGCCATTTCTAATACAGTAAGGAAGAAAACAAACAAGACACTGACATTTTTTTTTTCAATTAAATATTTATAAGAATTTGCATTGTCCATGAGTTTTATAACACACTGATGAAATATACAGTATGTAATATTATCTTATCAAAATACATAAATACTTGGACCATCTGTATGATTCCATCATAAATACATTTGGTGAGACCATAAAATTTATTAACAGAATATTACATTAAAGCTGCTTACAGCAGATTGTAGATTTTAAAGTCCTAAGTAAAGAAAAATTCTAAAATGTAGTATGCATGCTGCCAGGCTATATACAACAAAACCCTCCAGCCAGAGCCCTGCTTCAGTGTCTATATACAACTCCTAAGACAACCTGGAATATTTGACCTTAAAGTGCTATTTCATTATCCTTTTCCATGTAAGAAATAGGAAAATGTGCTTTAGATTATGAAATACATTTAAATGAAGAATAAATTGAATGGGTATACACTGGGTTGATATAGACAGACAGAAGAAAAGAGTTTAATTCCGAAAAGTTTCTATTCCAAATCATTTGTGCATGAAATCTCCGACCCCATAGGAAAAGAATGGGTCTCCATGTTCGGTCTTCACGTGTTGTAAATATATTTCCTCGTAATACTTTGGCTGTTAATAAACGTGGGGTCCATAGATGCAACCTTGGCTGCAATGAAGGAGTGAATACAATGTAAAACACCGGTGAGATCCTGAAATTCCAGTTCCTGAAAAAGATCAATAAAGACAAATTAAAACGATAAAATTAAGGGGTAATTCAAGATACATATTCAGATCCTCAGATGGTCCCTCTGGTCTTGGCTTACAAGGGGCCAGGATGTGAATGCAGCAGCCAATTTATGGCCTCAGTGGTCATGTGGTCCTGATGTGACTACAATGACTGCCGAGTCAATTGTTACTGGAGAATAGGTGTTGGGTCATGGAACTCTGGGACTGGTGAGTTTCTTTACCAGTGCTATCCTGCGATGAAGCAGTAATGGTGTACCTACGGCCCTCCAGCTGTTGCAAAAATCCAATTCTCATCATGCCTGGACAGCCAAAGATATGGCTTTGGCTGCTCAGATATTATGGAAATTGTAGTTTTGCAACAGCTGGAGGGCCTCAGCTTTGCCATAACTGAAGTAGAGTCTGGAAGCTGAAGTTGAGACTTTTGAGAGGTTCATGAATGTTGAGGCCTTTGGATATTTTTGTAGGGGTCAAGGGCAAGGCCTTCTGCAGTCTTGACTAGGCTTAGTATATTAGTATGACTGAGGAGGCTTTCCATTATGAGTCGTGGAAGAGCAATAGCCGAATAGATTGTGTCACCATTTTAGAAGATGAGGTGAAATGGATGGTCCTGTCGGTATATGATTTGAAGCTGCTGAGGGATCTCCTGGTGGGTTTTGGACATAAAGCGCCTGAATCCTTTGGGGCGACGAGTCCTCTAACAGTTATACTTGCGGTGATTGTGGAAGGAAGGATTTTGGGCACCTTATATAATTTATCAATAGTACTTATGGTATAAATACTCCACTATAATGTCTCAGGACCCCTTAGGCTGGTTTCAGGTATATCAGGCGTTGCAGCATGCTTCTTTTACCAGACACGGTTTTTTCATTACCCATCAGTTGTCGGAGACAGAACAACTTTGCAAGATGCATTCTTCCATCCTCTGTGTCTGGCGATGTGGCATCCAGATTCAAGCGCCTGATACTTTCAAGTGTACCATTCAAATCAATGGGATCAATTTAAATGTCAGTTTCTCTCCAGTTCTTTATTACTATGCTGAAGGGAAACGGAGAAGGACTGCCTGATATATGGGAAGGAGGCCATAGGGTTAGGGTTAGGGTCAGTGAGATGGGGCCTAGAGTATTCGTGCCCTAGGCCTGCCAATGATGAAGATGCAGACCAGGATTTTGATCACAGAAGAAGGTAGGAAGAGAGGTGATGCACAATGCTTGAGGCCCTGTCTCATTGATACCCCACCACCAGAATAAAAGTTGTGTTTATTCTGAATATCGTCTCAAGCAGCAATGCAGTCCACCCATGCAATGAGTAATAGTAAAGGATTAGTACCACAGAATAAAAAAAAAAGTCAGGAGGCCAGAGGGTTTCAGAAACATAACAAACAAATTATGCTTACCTATCCATGTGCCCCATAGCGTCCCTCCTGGGTCCTGTTGACAGCCACTAGCTACCTGCAGCTTTTCCAGGTGCAACATCACATGCGTGGGCTGCTCACTCAGGCAATTACTTACTGGCTGAGTGGGCAATCAGCCAGGCTGTGACATTGCAGAAAGAAGAGCAGAGTATGTGACGTACCCAGATTCCAGCCAAATATTACATCCAGTGGCCATCAGCAGGACCTGGAAGTGCCACCATGGAAGCACAGGGATAGGTAAATTTACTTTCTTTTATTATTATTTTCCTGCACCCCCTGCCTTCTGCACTTTTTTCAATTTCATGAAACTTCTCCTTTAATAGGACTAACTAGAATATTTAAAGCTACATGAAAGGGTACTGCAGAATTTATTAAATGGTTACCCCCTTCTAATATCACCAACTACTATAAAGGTATTGGCCAAAAGGTGTGCTCCACAGTTAATAAAACTTAGTTTGTACTTTATGGGTCATGAAGGTCCTCTTTAGTTTTAGTTATCTGCATATCGTTATGCACTCCAACACTGCAATACTAATAACCTCCCGGTATACCGTTTCAGCTGGGCTTTCTTTGAAGACTTTCATTTATTTTAAGGTGCAGTTTATATTATGTCAGTATACAGTATATGTGCAGCGCTGGGTACAACTGTTCCCTAATGGTGTTGTATCTATTGAAATTAATCTCAAATGTCAAATATATTTTTAGATATATCTCTCAGTACAATATGGTCGCCTAGTTACTTTGCTCACCAAAATCCCCTGAGCTTGTGACTTAGTTACACAATAAAAATATCATTCTGTCTAGATTCACAGACTCCAATGTGCACCCATGTGGCATAATAAAACGTTACTTAGCGGCCATAAGAAATATGCTACAAAGAGAATTTTTGTCCGTCCTCTAAAATGCAACTTACTATTAAATCCAATAAAATTATTTTACATAACAGTGGCAAAATAATTTTAAACATGTAGGACCATAGAAGGTAGCTGATGGCACTGCTGAGAATATATGGATACACATAAGGATACCACCATCTCTTGAGTACAATATATAGCGAGAGGGTTGTAAAGAGCTAGCTCATTTCCCTTTTCCTGTACAAAGCTGAGTTACTCTGTTAAAGGAGAAGTCCAGTGGATTATAAGATCCGGTAGCCCGCAGGGGGGGGGATTGAGTACAAGTAGTAACTTACCTCTCCACGTACCCGCGGTGAGCAGTTGGAACGGCTACTGAACCCCCACCGGAACCATATATCAAGACACAACTGGGAGCCAGCCAGTGAGAGACAGCTTTTTGGGTTAGAAACATATTTTAAAGGGCTTAAAGTGACACTGTCACCCCCTCTTTGCATTATGACATCTCTAAACAGGTGAAAAGGGTAAATTTGGACGTTTTCATACTTTATTTTATTTTATACATCTTGGCTCTTGATCCAGTAAAAAGTGATTGTTTATAATCTGCGGATTGTGCTACCTACCACGGTGGCAGCACCACTTAGCCCCACTCACATCGCCACTGTAAGCCCCGCCCCTGTGATGTCATTGACACATAGGTCCCACCCCCTCAGCGGCCATTGGTATAGGGGGTGGGGCCTAGAACCTTTAGGCTGACCTGTTCCAATGGCAGTGGAGGGGGCAGGCCTTATGAGCCGATGATGTCATGGAGGCAGGGCATATGGTGATGATTTGGGCGGGGCTACGTGGCGCTTTGGCCGTGAAGCCCCACCAAGGTAGCACAATCCTCAGATGATAAAAGATCACTTTTTACTGGAACAAGCACCATGACGTATTATATAAAAATAAGGCATGAAAACTGCAAAGTTTACCCTTTACACCTGTGTAAAGACGTCATAATGCAAAAAGGGGGTGACAGCGTCACTTTAAAGTAATGAACATGGGGAATCTCGATTTTCACTTCTGCATATTTCTTAAGACTCCCGTAATTCACAACCAATTGTTGGAAGGTTGTGCTATCCAAACTGTGAGTTGCTGTTTTGAGAGAACTTCAGTAGAGAAGCTGGCTGCTTGTACTATTACCTATGTGTATGTGGCATGTTTACAGGACTTTGCCATCAGGACACCCAACTCAACATCCTGCCTGGCTGCATCATAGTGTTCCCCATGGAATCCACCACCTGCACCCACTAATTTGCTGTCCCAAATAACTGTACCTACCAACACAACATGGAATTAACCTGTAGAAGCCATCAGATCATCCCAACCATGAGCTATGACCACGTGTGGCACCAGAAGACGCTTTCATGGAGCTCTATCTGGGCCATGCACCACTGCAAATTTATTTATCCATCCATCTATCTAAAATAATATGGGAGATAAGCACCAATTTTTGATTGCTATTTATCGCGTGAACTTCAGATCATTGAGTGCGGGATGGGGATTTTAAAAACACTGCCTATGGCTGTTGCTCAATATTTGTAACCATAGGTTAGGCCATTATACTGATTTATCTAGAAGTGTTCCAGACAAAGAGTGATGGCATATTCCCAAATTACATGTTGGATGTTGAGAATTTGACAATGTGATACAAGGCGAGAGATTTGTGTATCCGAGGAGACCTGGCATCATCGAGATGCATATTTATACAACTGTAATCTGGATTCCCATGCACCATATGTGTCCAAAACCCAATGTATAAATGGCTCCCCCCATAAGGCGCTGTTCGTTACATCCACAGGGTGCTCTTACAACAGTTGACAGATAACTTTTCGGTGCCTATAAACAACCTGTACTGCACATTCTTCCTATAATTTGTAGCGTGTCAGGTGCAACCTATTGTGTATTCTTCATCTGGTGCCGTAGCGTGTGAAGCACCATCCATCCGTCTTGTTGATGCAGGATTTTATCGAATTGATGGTAGCGCTGCGCCTATTATCCCTCTCGAGGCATGACATAGTCTTCTCTAAATAAAGGAAAATTAATCAGACCTTTATTTTATGATACAAAAATGCAAATGAATCCATTCCACGTTAGGCGGATAAGCTCGACGATATTGCCTTGAATGGAAATCAATGTGAAATAAGGCAGGGCACTTTGCTCTTTGGTATTATGCGCCCTTGACATAACAAGTCAGAGGACGATATTTTATTAAACCTTTTAAGCTTGAAGTGCAAATGGAAAATTCATGATTAAATTAAAGTTAAACATTTATATACTACCTGCAGTCAGTCTGATCCGGGCCCCCATGCCACTTTCATTTTGATTGGGCCTAAATTTTAATTAGAAATTTTGTAACATTTACAGCATCTGATCCCCATTACCGTCTCTGTCATATTCTCCGCTTTGATTACGGAGCGGAATTCATTGCCGTATTACTCACCTTCATTTCAATTTGTTTTGTGTCACAATTTTGAAATAGCAGCTTGACTCGAGTCTTGCCGTCGTCTGAGGAGCCTTTCAATTGGGAAAACTTAAACCTCCAGATTATGTTCTACGATAAAAGAAGAAGAAGAAAAAAAATCTAATTCTGATCAACATTTGTTCTGGGAAAAAGAAATATTTATATACTAAATGATTTCTGAAACTTGAGATTGGAGACATTTTAAATCATATTCTCCAGTTTTATATAATATAGACTGAAGATGATATAATATATATGATAAATGATATAAGCTTTGTTTGCCCCGAATAAAGTAGTGTCTGGTCATCCTCCAAGCCATACTTTAGATACTTTTTTTTTTTAACCAACTGGTATCAAAAAAGTTATTCAGATATGTATATTATTTTTATTTAAAAATCTCAAGCCTTCCAGTACTTATCAGCTGCTATATGTCCTGCATGAAGTGGTGTATTCTTTCCAGTTGGGCACAGTGCTCTCTGCTGCCACCTCTGTCCATGTCAGGAACTGTTCAGTAGAATAGAAAACCTCTCCTGCTCTGGACAGTTCCTTACATGGACAGAGGTGGCAACAGAGAGCGCTGTGTCACATTGGGAAGAATACCCCACTTCACGCAGGACATACAGCAGCTGGAATAATTTTTTTAAACAGAAATCATTTACTAATCTATATAACTTTCTTACACCTGTTACAGGTGTTGTCTGAGAATAAACATTTTTTTTTACATAGGGTTGGGGTACATAAAAAAGGAAAAAAAAATAAGTTATACTCACCTACCCTTATTCCTCCTGTTCCCTGCTTGTAATCACTGCTTTTTGGTTCTGATATGAGTTATCTCAACAGTGACTGCCAACATAGCCACTCACTTGCCTTGTCTCAGGAACCAAGATGTAATGGTGATGGAAGGACTGGAAAGGATCAGAAGGGCACCTTAAGGGGATTGGGGTAGGTGAGTATAACCTTTTTTTTTTTTTTTAATGTGCCCCCAACCATATGTAAAAAAAAATATATGTTCTGGACAACCCTTTTAACTCCAGGGGAATACAGAAAACAGGCACCCAATTACTGTGACAAGGAAATATTGAAGTCTTAATATTATGTTTCCATGTTTTCAGTCATCTAAATAATTCTAAAAAGTCTGTGCCTGATTAAGATATCGTCATACTAACCAATACTTTTGTCCCCACTGCTTACTATTTCCTGGTTACGCCATGACACAAATAAGTCATTGACCACAATGGCCACTCTAGGCAGTGATTGACTTAGTGGGCACAGACTAGGCTCTGTCAGAACAGAAGCAATGTGGGATCATGGCCAAACTACTGCATTTGAACAATTTCAACCCAGCCTGACCGCTATTTTTTTCCCCACAAATTATTGGACAGCTAATTAAAGGGGGTTATCCAGGATTAGAAAAAGCGCAGCTACTTTCTGGCAAAAACAGAACCCATCCTAGTACTCAGGTTGTGTGTGGTATTACAATTCAGCTCCATTGAGATTATTGGTGACATATTTCAACCATAGTATAGTGCTATTATAGAAGACAGTGCCAATATACTGTAGATGGTATACTACTACTGTAAAATATAGGAAATATGTATGAATAGTGATTGAAAATTTATTTCAATAAACATCTCAGTTTTTAAAGGCTCCTGACCAGTACTTCATGTTAAAGGGGATTAAAAAAACATGGCTGCTTTCTTCCAAAAAAACAGCACCACTCCTCAGTTTTTATTTGGTATAGCAACTTATTTCTATAGAAGTAAATGGAGCAGATTAGTAGTACAAAACAGAACCTGTGGACAGGGGTGAAACTGTTTTTGAAATAGAGCAGCTATGCTTTTTTGAATCCTGGATAACCCCTTTAAAGGGGAAGTCAGGACCAGTGCGGTGGTATGTGGCCACCAGCGCTGGAGCAGGGGAGGTAAGAGCATTTTTTTTTTATCCTCCCCAGCACTTTGTAATAAATGTGTCTAGCCAGACTTCCCCTTTAAGTGTAGCTCACAAGGTGAAAATGGCTGGGAATCATTCTCATAGACCATATGCAGTTCTTGCCATAGGGCAACCTCTTTAATGTGCAATGTTAATCCCTCAGCACCACATCGACTTGAGTTACTTTTACCCATCGCTTCACTTTAGCTTTTTGCTCTTTACATTCAGCAGTAATATTCAGTATGAGGGGATGATTTAGATGAATCTCCTCCTGACAACATTTTGTAGTGTCTGCATTTATAGCACATGAGTATTTTGATGTCACTTCTTTAGCCTTCGGGATCCCATTAGTTGATCTTCCTTTTAATGGTGGAGCGATCCAGCTACACTTCCCCGCAGCCGGCGGCTCTTGTCTTCAGGCTCAGTATTTTGTCTCTAATCTTTTCCGGTTACTTCTAGTTTGAGTCATAAGCTGATTTTCTGTACAATTTGCACATTTTGAGAATCCCTCGTCTGTCTCTCACCATCTTAGGAATTGACTTTAATTGTGTTCTTGTAATTCAATCACTTACAATTAGTAAATAATCATTCTGAATGGAATAACAGATATTTATAACATTAACCCTTTAACGCCTACCTAGTTTTGCCTCCTTGTCTTAAGGCCCTACTACACGAAACAATTATCGACCGTATTTGGCCGTTATGGCCGGTAATGGTTCCATGTAATAGAAGGCAACGATCAGCCAACATGAACGATATCGGCTGATCGTTGCAGTCGTTTGGCTTTCAACATGTTGAATGACAAACGACTCAAATAGCAGCGATCTGCTGCCGTCGCTCTGTGAAAAAGGAACGGTGGCAGCAGACCGCTACCATCTGTTATGTGTAAGTGCAAGAGGGGCCGCGGGGAACTGCGAGGGGGCTGCCTGGGTGATCGCTAGATCATCTCCTGCACTTACCCACTCGCTGTCACTTCGTGTAATAGCAGCGAGCGGGGAACGAGGAGCAAACGAGCATTGACAGCGCTTGTTTGCTCCCCAAGTTGTAGTAGGGGCTTTAGAAAAGGCATAACACTTTATTTTGTCATGTACGGAGCCATAAAGGGGCTTGTTTTTTGACAGACCAATTGTACTTTCAGATGACAATTTGCCTTGAATTGTATAGAGAAACATATATATATATATATATATATATATATATATATATATATATAGCGTGGTGAAATTAAAAAAGCAGTAAAAAAAATTTTGCTGGGTAAAATCAACACGTCTGTATTTTGTTGGTTAGTACGATTACCATGGTACCTATTTTACATAGATTTTGTTTTATTTTACAACTATAAATCATGTTCAAAGGGTACTACGGCCCTTTGCCATCTCATATACTGTCATAATCGTGCCTGAAAAGACATCAGTGCCAACCTCTGCGGTGAAGATCCAACTGCTGCGCCAAAAACTGTGCTTTTGGCATTAAGTCCGTGCCTGGTTTTGTTCTGTTCTTTGCTGTTGTCTTCTGTGATCCGGCCCATGTTTTCTCAGTTCTCCCTGCACTTTCCTTGCTGTGGTCTGTTCACTAATTGTCTCTGCTGTGTTCTGATTGACAGGTCTCTTCATCTCTGCCTTTCTGTGATTATCTCCTGTGTTTCTCTTGCTTTACCTATCAGCTTAGAATCCGGGACTTCTGTTCCCTCATAAGCTTCTCTCTCCCTTAAAGGGGTTGTCCAGCAAAAACAAATTTCTTTCAAATCAACTGGGGTCAGAAAGTTATATAGATTTGTCATTTAGTTCTATTTAAAAATCTCCAGTCTTCCCGTACTTATAAACTGTTGTATGTCATGCAGGAAGTGTTGTTTATTTACATTCAGAAACAGTGATCTCTGCTGACATCTCTGGCCGAGTCAGGAACTGTGCAGAGCAGCAGCAAATCCCTATGGAAAACCTCTCCTGCTCAGGACAGTTCCTGACTCAGCCAGAGATGTCAGCAGAGAGCACTGTTTCTGAATGTAAATAAACAACACTTCCTGCAGGATATACAGCAGCTAATAAGTATGGGAAGACTGGAGATTTTTAAACAGAAGTAAGTTGCAAATCTTTATAACTTTCTGAAACCAGTTGACTTGAAAGATTTTTTTTTTCCGCTGGACAACCCCTTTAAGTCTGGGCACTTGATTCAGCTCTTGACATTTTGTTTGTATTCCTGGTTTCCTTATATTTGCCTGTTTCTTTTTATTCCTTGTCTTTTGGTTCAGTGTTTCTTGCTCTGTCCTTAGATCATCGTATTGTCTCTGGTTTCTGGCTCACCCTTTACCTTGTCTATTGTCCGTTATTGCACCTAGGTCCTATCTCCTTACCATCTGTATTAGTGATTCTGACTTTGTACTTCTGCTGCCTGTTTGTTGCCAACCTTGCCCACTGACTATTCTTTTGTTGTGTGAGTTTCATCTTGTTTTGTGTTTGCACTTACTGAGTGCAGGGACTGACGCCCAGTTGCGGACGGTCAGTTAGGACCTGCATTGCAAGTAGGTCGGGACAGCGTGGGGGGTGTTAGCCATAGGGCCCACTTGTCCTGTGTCTCTTTGTTCCCCGTGGCCCTGACATATACATTGTTGCTTTATATAAAAAAATATATCTTTACCTCTTCCGCTCCCCCAGTGTCCTCCTGTGACATCCTTGGGTCATCCGCTGAATGTTTCTGCCGCCACTTCCAAGATAGACTAGTCTAAGCAGTGACAGCCTGCTTAGCCAATCATTGGCCAGGTGGCTATTTCATCTCAGTCAGTGATTGGCTGAGCGGCTGACGACACTGTCTCAGAGGTGGCATGGGAATCGTTTAGTGGGGCACCTAGAAATACTGCATGGGGCCAAGAGGGTGGAGTGGTGAAGTAAGAGTAGGCTCTTTTATGCTTTATTTATTATTGTTTATTTATTATATGTTTAGGAGCAGCAATATATAAAACATTTTTAAGGGCCGGAGTACCCCTTGATTCTTAAAAAATATATATATATTTTTAAAAGTGCTTTTTTCTGAATTTTATAATTTTATAGTGTTTTCATCTATGAGATTGTATAATAATTATGCTCTGTGATCTGTAGCTTCTATCTATACTATTTCGACTATCTATACTTCTATCTATACTATATCTATACTATTTTTTTTATCGCTTTTAATTTCTTTTACTATATCATAGATATTCAGCAATTTTGGCATTTTTTTCTTCTTTATACGGTGCTAGATTAATAATGTTATATTTTAATATTCTGAACAATTCAACATGTGTCAATACCAATTTTTTTTTCCTGTCAAAAATTTTTAATTTACATTTTTATGAGTGGGGGTGGGTTATATTTATTATAAACACATTTTTGTTTTATTTTTCTTTACTTTTTAGTGAAACACTACTGTGTACAGTGCTAATGGTTACATGCTGCTGTCAGTTTTGACAACAGCGGTAAATTATTGTTTAATAATGGGCATTAGAATGATCGCTGGTGTCAGCCATTAGGAGCGAGTGTCAGCTGTAGATAACCACTGGCACCCATTATGTATTGAGCAGGCTTAGCTTTGTACTCCCCCTTAGTAATTGACTACAAGGTGGTGCAGTGACAGGTGAAATGAAAGTGTACCTATCACAACTATAAACTTTTAACATGTCAAAGAGATCTATCAAAAGGTTTATTGGTCAGGGTCTAGGTGTTCGGACCCATACCGCGCAATCCTCTCCCAGCTGTGTGTCAGTGGGAAGAGTCATAGACTTCCATTATGTGGCCACCTCCTCATGTAACACAGAGCCAGGTGAGGACCACGCTGAGCATGCCGTCTCCCAGCTCGTTATCCTGGTCGGTGGTGGTCTGAACACTTAAATCCTGATCGATCAAAACTTTTGACATGTCTCTATGACACCAACAAAGCGAGATCCAATAGCACCGCAAGATTAATTTACTAGCCAAGTACAGATGTAGCCATGGTTAACATGATCCCTGATGCAACAATTGTGTCAGGGAGCTATGTTAAGAGTTAAATGCCTCATTGTGTCAACATATAGAACTAAAGAAGTCCAAGTGACAATTCGAATAGGGATACTCTTTATTAAGTTTCTCATCTCTGCTTTAAACTCACATATGCAAAAAAAACAAACATTTGTTAACCAACTAATTTTAACTTTTATGGATGGATCTTTGTTGTTGTTTTTTAGTTGTTTTTTAGGTGTCAGTTTTTTTTTTTGTTCTCTGAAGTGTAGCTGTGTGGCACCTTGTATCTTTTGATATGAGTTTGTCAGGACAGGGAGGTAGCGATAATACGAGACAGTGGGCCCTAAGCCTGAACCCACCCACTGCACCTACCTACTTGCCTCAATCGGCCTTAGGCAGCCGCGGACAACCACAAAGTTGTTCCCTATAATGTATAAGTGTAACACAGAGACAGACAGACAGACATACACAATAAAGCAAAGTCAACAAGCCAAGCCAGAACCGAATGGGCCGCGCAGAACAAAATCGGAGATCAAACAGAAAGTCAAAGGCGGGAGGTCAGGTAACAAGTCAATCAAGCAGAGGAATTAGGTACAGGCATCGCAGGAGTGGACAGGGGGAGCTGGGATCAAGGTATGAACCTTAATAGCCAGCAGAGAAGGATTGGCTCAGCTTTCTTTTATGAGGATCAAGAGCCCGGTCCGGATCCCCATTGGACGGGCGCTCTGATCCTCAAGGTTCCCGACAGGCAGAGGTCAATCAAAAGACTTGCTCAGCTGCAGCATTCAAGTCTAGCAGAGCTCTGTGTAACTCCTGCATTGCCAGAAGCTGAGAAGCAAGCGGGTGTGTCACACAAGAGTAAAAACAGACCCAGTTCACACCAGGCTTCTGCACAGTCCTAAACAGAGTCACACAATTTTTTTAGCTGTAGTTTTTCTGCTTCTGGTGACAACCCTTGGCATACAAAGAGAAGAAAGAGCTGCAGCAGGATCTAGTGGGGTTAACACGGTCATGAGATACAGAAACTTATTCCAATGAATGTGTCCCATCTAAAAATATATCCCCCTCTATGGCATCTATGCAGAGTTTCCCCTACCAATAGATGCTCATCTTCAGGGTTTAGGAAGCTGAATCGTTGATTCCTATAATGTTGGGGGCGCTTAAATATAAAACTGGGTTATTGAGATGGGTGGTCATCATTACACATTCCGTCATATTACTAAGACTCTCCGGCATTGATCAGTATAATTATAATAATAGCACAGCATATTAGTAGATTGAAAATCTGAAATTATGTAATAAACTTAACAATAATTAGATTTAATTCTCATTTAGTAAATTTCCTTACGTTATCGATCTCTAATAACCCCCGGATTGCTCATTCCTCCATTTTCCAATAAGAGAATTAGTTGAGAAGAACAGAATTATTCCATCAGAATTATTAAAGGCTCCTGATTCTCTTACCTTTGATTTACTGTCAAAGCAGGTAAATCCTGATACAAAATCCACAGTAAAGCAGACCACATCCCCTTGACTGTTGCAGACATACGTTTTGGACTGAAAAATAATGAAAAATAAAAATATTAAGTAAATTTGTATTCCATATGAAGCATTTAACCCTGTTACATTTACCATGTTAGAGTGGGTTCTTATCTTTCCATGCTCCTCTGGTGCCCTCCTGCATCATCTTCGGGTCCCCAGTTAACAGCCTGCTCAGCCAATCACTGCCCGCAGCACTGTCCTATGTCAGTCAGCGATTGGCTGAGCGGGCTATTACCGCCACATGAGGCAGTCTCTAAAGTGGAGGCGGAATTTTTGCCAGGGCCCCCGAAGATGACGCAGAAGGTAACTGGGGGAGTGCAGCAAGGTAATAATGGACTTGTTAGGAAGTAGTGTATTGTTTCCAGTCTGACACAGCGCTCTCTTCTGCCATCTCTGTCCATGTCAGGAACTTTCCAGAGCAGGAGAAGTTTTGTATGGGGATTTGCTACTGCTTTTAAATAGAGGTAAATGACAAATGTGTATGACTTTCTGACACCAGTTGTTAAATTTTTATATATATATATATATATATATATATATATATATATATATATATATATATACACATATGTAATATATATATATATATATATATATATATATATATATATATATATATATATTAGTGGTGCCTTGGAGCATAATTCGTTCCGGGACTGTGCTTGTAATCCAAATCAACTCTTAAACCAAAGCAAATTTTTCCATTAAAAAAATCACTTAAATGTGGACAATTGGGTCCACACCCCAAAAGTCATGTTTTATTCTGAATAACATGTAGAACAAATGAAACAAACATTTAGAATCAGCTGAACAGTATAGCAATCAGCATGTGGTGTATAATGTATAGTAAGTGCAAAAGAACGAAAAAATAGCAGCAGTTTTTAGATACAGGATGGAACTGCAGATCCACATAATGCAGTAGCGTAGAACAACAGAATAGAATAGAGAAGCTGGGCTGCTGTCAGAGGTCTGTGTGGTCACATGACAGCAATGGGAAAGGGGTGTATTCAGCATGGACCAATCAGGAAGTGAGAATCACATAGCTGTGCAGGAGGACAGAGACAGAAACTTTTCTATACAGCAGTGTGTATAGCTGAGTCTAAGTGCAGGCACATTATAGCAACAGTGTGTATGGCTGAGTAAGTGCAGGTACATAATAGCAGAAATGCAGAGGATCGGAATCACAAAGACTGACAGAGACTGCAGGAAACATTCTGTCCGGGGAGAAAGGGGTTACAACTATGAAGAGATTACCCCCAAAGTCCTGTTCCCTGATGCAAGCCCCAGCCTAAAGTGGATCTGCTATGATTTGGAAGGTGAGGGAGACTTCCTGGATCAGAGTACAGTGCTGTAGACCACTCTGTGCAGACCATGCTCCTCCCCAACTCCCCCTCCCACCAAGTACAGGGAGCTCTTAAACCAAAGCAATGCTCTTAAACCAAGTCCCAATTTTGAAAAACTGTGAGCTCTTCTTGCAAAACGCTCCTAATCCAAGTTACTCTTAAACCAAGGTACCACTGTGTGTGTGTGTGTGTATAAATATATATATATATATATATATATATATATATATATACACTCACCGGCCACTTTATTAGGTACACCATGCTAGTAACGGGTTGGACCCCCTTTTGCCTTCAGAACTGCCTCAATTATTGGTGGCATAGATACAACAAGGTGCTGGAAGCTTCCTCAGAGATTTTGGTCCATATTGACATTTTGGCATCACACAGTTGCCGCAGATTTGTCGGCTGCACATCCATGATGCGAATCTCCCGATCCACCACATCCCAAAGATGCTCTATTGGATTGAGATCTGGTGACTGTGGAGGCCATTGGAGTACAGTGAACTCATTGTCATGTTCAAGAAACCAGTCTGAGATGATTCTAGCTTTATGACATGGCGCATTATCCTGCTGAAAGTAGCCATCAGATGTGGGGTACATTGTGGTCATAAAGGGATGGACAATACTCAGGTAGGCTGTGGCGTTGCAACGATGCTCAATTAGTACCAAGGGGCCCAAAGAGTGCCAAGAAAATATTCCCCACACCATGACACCACCACCACCAGCCTGAACCATTGATACAAGGCAGGATGGATCCATGCTTTCATGTTGTTGACGCCAAATTCTGACCCTACCATCCGAATGTCGCAGCAGAAATCGAGACTCATCAGACCAGGCAACGTTTTTCCAATCTTCTACTGTCCAATTTCGATGAGCTTGTGCAAATTGTAGCCTTAGTTTCCTGTTCTTAGCTGAAAGGAGTGGCACCCGGTGTTGTCTTCTGCTGCTGTAGCCCATCTGCCTCAAAGTTCGACATACTGTGCGTTCAGAGATGCTCTTCTGCGTACCTTGGTTGTAACGGTTGGCTATTTGAGTCACTGTTGCCTTTCTATCAGCTCGAACCAGTCTGCCCATTCTCCTCTGACCTCTGGCATCAACAAGGCATTTCCGCCCACAGAACTTACGCTCACTGGATGTTTTTTCTTTTTTGGACCATTCTCTGTAAACCCTAGAGATGGTTGTGCGTGAAAATCCTAGTAGATCAGCAGTTTCTGAAATACTCAGACCATCCCTTCTGGCACCAACAACCATGCCACATTCAAAGGCACTCAAATCACCTTTCTTACCCATACTGATGCTCGGTTTGAACTGCAGTAGACTGTCTTGACCATGTCTACATGCCTAAATGCACTGAGTTGCCGCCATGTGATTGGCTGATTAGAAATTAAGTGGTAACGTGCAGTTGGACAGGTGTACCTAATAAAGTGGCCGGTCAGTGTATATATATACCTTTAAGCTACATCTGTACTATATATTATTATTATAAATTTTAGGCCACCTTACTATGCTGACTGTGGATTTTTTCCCTTTTTGTGTAACACGTGATATCAACTTGAAGGCTCTGATATCAATTAACCTACATTTTACATGGCTTCTTTGCTTCCCCAAAAATATTCCTATGTCTGCAGTTTTTTAAACTAAGAACCAAAAAAAAATGTCAAGTGACCAAGTCTATATTAAGACTGGAACATTTGGTGACCTTGTTATGCCAATGGGAATCTGAAAAGGTCCTGTAGCAATGTAAAATATGCAACAGTCATAAAGTAAAGTTAAGTAAAGTAGTGCTGAACTAGAAGAGAGAGCCTATTTAAGAGTCTATTACTTGGTATCATTCAGATAAATGGCGGATAATACACAGTCCTATGTACAGTATATGTATGGATTGAAGATTCTGACATACATTAACCTACATTCACCTGCTGTATTGGCCCACTTATATTTCTAATACTCTTCTTTCTTTGTCTGTAGTTTCTTACATGATGTTACTTTTAGAACTATAGAATGTGAAAGCCTTAAAATATTTTAAAACAAGAGCATCTGGTGACCTTATTATGGCAATAAGAGGCTAAAAAAGTCTAGTAGCAATAGGAAATTGAATAAGATTCGTAAAACTTGGAATGCAACCCTTATTCTATGCAGAGGTAAAAGTAACACCTGTTGATGCCCCCAAAAATTCTTTCAAATAAGGGCATGTTTATATGGACAAAAAAATCTGTCTAAAAAAAACAGCTAAAATAGTGCTTATTATTCTAACTTTTTTTTCTTTTTAGCTGTTCAAATGAAGTGTTTTTGAGACGTTATTTTACTGCGCAGCAAGTTGGGTTTTTAAAGAGGACCACGACTTTTTTCAAATATAAAAGGTATGTATAATCTAGATTTCTTATGACTTGTTAATCATTTCAAGTCCACAATGCAATTATATATGTTGCTGCTGCAGATGCCCCGTGCAGCAGGAGCATATGTAAACATTCCTGACAGTAAGGGGCTGTAGATGTGAGCGGGACCACTGCAGTGTGAGCAGTCCCGCACACATCAGTGTGTCCAGAAATAATGACAGGCAGCTGCCTGTCATTAACCCCTTAAACGCAGCACTCTATAGCGATAGCGGCATTTAAGGAAGTCAGTGACAGGACAAGCACCTGTCACTGACTGATCAGGACCCGATCACTCGAAGGGCAGGGGTAAGTCACTTACCTCTGTCCTGTTTTAAAATCCATCTGTGCAAAGAGTCTGCTCCAAGGCAGACTCTATGCACAGATCGCAGATAACGCTGATCTGTTTATGCAATCTAATGATTGCATCTTTTACAGTGCATAAAAGTTTTTAACAGTAGTTTCAAAAACCTCTTATGAACATCCCCCATTATAAAAATAAAAATATGTAACATAAATAAATAAACATATTACATATTGTAGCGTGCTGAATTGTTCAACCTATTAAAATATAAAACATTATTGTTCCTGCACAGTGAACGGCGTAAATGGGAGAAAAAAAAACACTGTGATCAAATTTTTCCTTTTACACTAACATGATATTAGAAAAAAAACTAGAGATCATGGCGAAAAATAAAAGTGCTATGGCTCTTAAAAGGCGCGGGGGAACATTGCATTATTTGACCCAGACATCCTGGCACCAATGACCTCAGTCATGAAGTGGTTAAAGTCAGATACTGGATCTTTTTTTTTCAAATCCATTTCTATTTTCTGAGTGAAATGTTTTACTTTTCTTTTTTTCTTTTTTCAGTCTATTATTATTATTATTATTATTATTATTATTATTATTGGGGTGATCATGTTGTCCGAGCGGTTTATAACACCATTTTATAGAAACATAGAGGATTGTTGGCAGAAAAAGACCACCTGGTTCATGTAGTGCATTTCCTTCCCTATTATCTTAGAATAGATATATGTTTATCCCAGGCAGGTTTACATTCAGTAATTGTAGATTTACCAACCACATCTGCTGGAAGTTTGTTCCAAGGATCTACTACTTTTTCAGTAAAGTAATATTTTCAAATATTGCTTTTGATTTTTACCTCAACTAACCTCTCACTGTGTCCTCTTGTTCTTGTATTCATTTTTTTTTTTATTAAAAACACCTGAACCTTATTTGGTCCTATAAAGGTTTCAATTATGTCCCCCCTTAACGTTCTTTCCTCCAGATTGCAAAGATTTAGAGGTTTAAAGCGACTCTGTACCCACAATCTGACCCCCCAAACCACTTGTACCTTCAGATAGCTGCTTTTAGTCCAAGATCTGTCCTGGGGTCCGTTTGGCAGGTGATGCAGTTATTGTCCTAAAAAAAACAACTTTTAAACTTGCAGCCCCGTGCTCAACAGGAATATCTGTGCCCTGACGTTGCACCACCCCTCCGTCCCTCCTCCCCACCCTGTTCATCATTAGGAATGCCACTAAAACATGTACTCCTGTCTGAACATTGCACAGGTGTCTTAACGATCCAGCCCATGTTCAGTATTCACACAGCTGATGATCAGGAGACAATTTGGCTGGAGCATTCCTATTGATGAGGAGGGTGCGGAGGAGGGACACGGGGACACTAGGATCTAGGACACGCCCATTGGACACGGAGCTTCCAGTTTAAAAGTTTTTTTTAGGACAGTAACTGCATCACCTGCCAAACGGACCCCAGGACAGATCTTGGATTAAAAGCAGCTATAAAAAGGTACAAGCGGTTTGGAGTGGTCAGATTGTGAGTACAGAGTCGCTTTAAGTCTTTCCTGATTTTATACACATTAACCTATTGCACACTATTATTTGTGTGGGGCACATTTATAAGCATGCTCTGTGACCTCTGTGACCTCTGTGACCTGTGCAAAGGTCTTTCCATAGGCAATAGGGGAGAAACTGAGCTGTTAACATTATCTATTATCTCTTTCAGTATATGGCCATGCACTTTCCTGGTGTATCGTCTATGTTCTATAGTCTAAGTTCTATAGAAGTTACTGAAATACTCTACTTCAAACAACAGTCATAGCTGTTTAACCTGGATGAGCGACAAATCTGTAAAAATGATCCATAAATTTGCCCAGTATTAGGAAGTTCAAAACCCTGTGAAGAGGTTTTATTAGTGTTTTGGCTGTTTCACCTTCACCATAGGAGCTTTAGAACGCACACATCTCACAACAAACCATCACCTTTAATTGGCTGTAAAAATTGATTCCACCGCATAAAGCAAATCATTAATCTTAAGTGCTCGCTCTTCTTTAGCTGCTATTATTTTCTTGATTTTCAATTTCCCTTAACAATGATCTGATTATAAGACAATTAGAAGAGCCTCCCCATGGCGTGTGCTGGACAATTTAGCAAAGCTCTGTGGGGTTCATTTACAACTTTTTTTTTGTCTGTTCTGAGTCTCATTCTTTTTAATATGTTTGTCCTATGTCACATAGGAGAAGGTTTGGTAGGTAAGGATAGTGACATAGGAGAAGGTTTGGTAGGTAAGGATAGTGATATAGGAGAAGGTTTGGTAGGTAAGGATAGTGACATAGGAGAAGGTTTGGTAGGTAAGGATAGTGACATAGGAGAAGGTTTGGTAGGTAAGGATAGTGACATAGGAGAAGGTTTGGTAGGTAAGGATAGTGATATAGGAGAAGGTTTGGTAGGTAAGGATAGTGACATAGAAGAAGGTTTGGTAGGTGAGGATAGTGACATAGGAGAAGGTTTGGTAGGTAAGGATAGTGACATAGGAGAAGGTTTGGTAGGTAAGGATAGTGACATAGAAGAAGGTTTGGTAGGTAAGGATACTGACATAGAAGAAGGTTTGGTAGGTAAAGAAAGTGAAATAGGAGAAGGTTTGGTAGGTAGGGTTATAGACATAGAAAAAGGTTTGGTAGGCAAGGTTTGTCTGTTTGCTCATGACACATAAGTGTGCAATAGAGTAGATAATTCTGGAGATGTCATTAAGCTAAGATGTAGCCTTACGAGATATGTGGTCCAAACTATAGAAAATGCAGTTCAATGTTTCCAAATATAAATTAATGCACGTGGGGAGGTGGAATTCTCTATCTGAGTATCATATCAGCAGTTCTGTATTAGGGAAGGCTTCACAAGAGAAGGATTTAGGGACAGTGATTTCTGACACCTCACAATAAGTCACCAGTTCAGCCAGGCAGTAAAGAAACCTAATTGTATGCTGGCTGTGTACCTAGAGGTATAACCAGTAGAAAGAGGGACATTGTGATCCCGCTGTATAGAGCTCTAATGACATCACATTTGGAATACTGTGTCCTGTTCTGGACCTCATCTTTGGAGAAAAAAAGGTTCCGTTTCTGGAGGCGCCAATTTTTTTTTACCAAGAGACCTGTGACTATGTGGAACACTCTACCCTAGGATCTGGTCACAGCAAAAACAGTAGAGTGCTTTAAAACAGGCTTAGACAAGTTCATAGAACAAAATAACATTAATGCATATGTATAGGATGTACCCATCCCTTTTTCTTCATCCATTCCCTTCTAGGTTGAATTTCATGGAGATGTGTCTTTTTTGAACCCTACTAATTATGTAACCTACAAAAAGATAAAACAAAGCCCATCAAGAGGTAAAATATAAGGATATAAACAGTAAAGGAAAGAAAGGAATAGGGAGGGTATGATGTAAACCTGAAGGACTAAAAAAAAGTCAGGAGAGAAGAAATTGAACACAAGAACAAGAAGTCATAATAAGAGATAAATGAGTAGTAAAATATTCAAAAGCTCAAAGTTCGATTCAAACAGACCAAAATGTTCAACTATTTGATCAAATATGGAACCCCATTAAAGTCAATGGCAGGAAAATGTTTGTTTCTTGGTGACCTCCAAGTGGTCAAATTTAGGTTTCCAAGTCCGTAATGACACCCCAGAAGATGATGCAAACACCTCTGGAATGCCACTGGGACAGCAGGGGAAGCATCTTACACGCCCAAGTCACAGTACTATGCCTCTATCACAGCCTCGAAACAATTATTAATAGTATGTCTGCAAAGTCTCTCAACAATACACTCCAAACACAATATAACCTCAATGTAAAGTTAAAAAAACACAAGGAAACCTTCTTTCCTCTACATTATCATAGACAGAAAGCCAAACTTTCAACCAAATAAAAATGTTAATGCACCCCTTTAAATCACGTTGCCTATGACAACCAGAGAGGGGGAATTAAACATGAGAACCCTCCAAAAATTGAGTTAGAGGCCCTTGAGGTGAGCACTCCAAATATGGAGTTTGAGGTCCTTCAGGTGAGCCCTACAAACATTTATTTTTCGGCCCTTGAGGTGAGCCCTTAAATTTTTTTTTGTCAGCCCTTGACATGAGAGCTACAAAAATTTATTGTTAGGCCCTTGAGGTGAGCCCACCCAAAATTATTTAGGCCCTTGAGGTGAGCCCTTCAAACATTAATTTTAGGCCCTTAAGGTGAACCCTATAAACATTTATTTTTAGGCCCCTGAGGTGAGCCCTTAAAAAAATTATTTAGGCCCTTGAGGTGAGTCCTAAACGAATGTTTTTTTTTTTTTTTCTTTTCCTTGAAGTAACTGAATGTAAATATACCTAGGATCAACATATATCTATCCTGGAACTAACCAGAGTAGTAGCAAATCCACATAGAAAACCTTTCCTGCTCTGGACATTTCCTGTCACGGACAGAGATGTTAGCAGAGAGCACTGTGTCAGACTGGAAAGAATATGCCACTTCCTGCAGGACATACAGCAGCTGATAAGTACAAATCTATATAACTTTCTAAAACCAGTTGATTTCAAAGAAAAAGATTTTTGCCGTGTATCCACTATGCAGTAACTAGATGTGCATGGTTGTGCAACCTAGTTCATATTCATCATAAATATGAGAACTAAGAAAATGAATTATTTTCTATTATGTTCTTTCATTAGGAAAATAAGAATTTGCAGCTTATAAACAGATTTACAGGTTGAAGGTTTTAAATAGATGACTAATTGTGCTCGAAGCCATCATTTAACTGTACAAGATTTACAATGCTAACAGTATGATTATAATGTATTACATCAAGGGGGCCGCCATGGCACAAGCTCGTAAATGTGTTACAACACTGTGACTAATGCCTGACACAACGCTGGGATCTGCAACCTAAGCACATTCAGAGCATAATGAAATGTGCATTCTCAACTGATTGTCAAATTAACCTACAAAAAGTTTGTAAGAACTCTGTGGTCCTGACAGCGCATACAATAAAAAGGTCTATTATGAAAAATAAGAGCTAACCTTCTGTATTTGTTTATACAGGCAGGGGTAATGGGCGGAGGTGGCTGCCAAGCGTTTCTCACAGACTACTCATTACTGCTCTAGTGTACCTAAACTTTCAGCAAACTTCTGACATGCCAGAAGTTTGGATCGGTGGGAGTCTGGGTGTTGACACCCCCACTGATCGCTAGTATTAGCCAATGCTTAGTCTATGGATTCAATGAAAGATGTATGTTTTGGATTTTTTTTAATAAAACAAACAAAACAAAATTCAAAAGGAACTAAAAATAGCCACAAACACAACAAACCAAAATTATATATATTATATTATAAGTCAGTATAACTTTGGCCACAAAAAACACCACTTCAAATGCAATGAAAAATGCCACTAAAATCATGGTGTTTCTCTGTGGAACATCATGGGGCCTTATGGCAACAACTTGGCAACAATTTAGTCATTGCAAAACACATAGTAACTGCACATCCCTTAGTGCCTAGAGGGTGCGATCTATGTATTTTACATACTGTAGATATATGTATGTGGGTGGCTCACTTTCTATTTTCTGTGGCATCCTAAACTATCAGCATAAAGAAAAACAAAGTATTTACCGTAGCAAGGTCTCCTGTCCAATTAACAAGTCCCTGCTTCTGAACAGTAAGAGGCAATGCTATTTGAATAGCCACTAGAGATGAGCAAACCTTGGGCATGCTTGGGTTCATCAAAACCTGAAGGCTCTGCATTTGATTACTGGTGGCTGAATAAGTTTGATATAGCCCTAGGGAGTCCTAATCAAATGCAGAGTGTTTGGATTCGGATAAACCTAAGCATGCTCGAGCTTCCATCACCTCTAGAAGCTACTGTATTTTAGTGAGTGGTATGTCATACAATCCATGAATTAATTATTAGTTCCTACAGGAGCAGGGACTACATTCATGATGTAAGGCCGCATGGAAAGTATATTCAACAGCAGGGACGCCTGTCAAAGTAAGAAGTTCCTGCATCTGATGAGTAAAGGGAAATGTTATATGCATGGCCACTTACTCTTGTAAGTGAGCAGTAAGGCACACAGTGTATACCTCGCTGCCTAGTACATATAGGAGGAGAGACTAAACTCATATTATATGGACCCACAGAAAGTTTATTCAAGAGCAGGGACTGCTGTCAAAGAAAGGAGTCCCTGTTCCTATACATAGGTTTCAAGGTGCATTACGCCTAGGAGTGTGGCAAAATGTAGCATCACAAAGATGCATAAAATAGCTTGAAAGGAAAAGGGCATGGCTTTAATTTATCCTCATGGGTCTAAAATTGCCCCAAATTTTGGCATAAAGTAACCCAACTATTAAGTGGTATGTACCCAGACAACAGTGAATATAAAATAGTGAAATTTTTCATAGAAAATAGTCACTGTGCTACATTTGGCACAGTGTCAGACTGCCTAATCTAACTTTACTCTAAGTATTAGCCAGTGTTAATAAATCTGTGTGTAAAGCATAATACTGTACTCGGTCTTTAATCAGTCTTAATCTACTTACAAGGGTTCCTTGGCAAAAATGTAATAATAGGTGCAAGTCCAAGTGCTGGGACCTCCATCTATCAGTTGTGATCAGATAGATGGTCTGGAAGAAAGTGTTCAACTCCACTGCAGCACCCCTACAGGGGAAATTATCCATTGTACAACTCTTATGGAAAGTAACTGACTATTTTATACACTGGTAGGCTATGTCCCCACACAATATTTTTGCTCAGTATTTTGCAACCAAACCCAGGAGTGGATTAAAAACACAGAAAGGCTCTGTTCACACACTGTTAAAATTGAGTGGACGGCCGCATTTAATAGCCAATAATGTCTGTTATTTCAAAACAACAATGGTTCTTTTAAAATAACGGTTGTGGAACATAAATAGTCAAACAACATTGTGGCCCCTTTTGTGTCAAAGTCTAACTCAAGGTGTGAATATTGCGACATGACAAGGACTTGCCAAGGCAGGCATCCATCCACAGACAGATGTTTCAGGGTATTTGCCCCTCATCAGTGTGGAGCAGGATTCTGTCTATTACTGTGTTTTGAGACTAGCAACCAAGGCTCCATGGACTCTTGTTTTGCACTCCTGGTTTTGGTTGCAAAATACTGAGCAAAAACACTGTGTGGGAACATAGCCGTAGGATGGGTCCTCCAGGATGAGATTTTTTGTAGCTACTCCCTGCAGTAGCTAATAAATCAGAAATCTGAACAGGTGGTCCATCCAGATGGTCCCTCTTAGGCACTATATTGTAGGGTGCTTGCAGTCTATAGGAATGGGGGAATCCTAGGTTTGGTTTTAGCTTGAGATGAGCGAATTTACAGTTTAAACGAAGCAAATCGATTTGTTAGCTTGACAATCTGCTTAGTCCATGCTGCTTCATTCTGGATGCCTGGAAAAGCTGGATCCAGTCCTGGAATACTTCTCCCAGGACTGAATCCAGCTTTTCCAGGCAGCCGGTGGTGAAGCGGCAGGGACCTCAAAGGCAGCTGGCTGGGAAACCGATTGACAAGTTAAGGGCAGTTTTTACTGTAAATTCGCTCATCTCTAGGTCTAGCCACACAAGTACATTTTAAGTAGCAGTGGCGCTGTGCTGAGTATACTGCAATGGTTTTGAATAGAATATATTTTTTTTTTTTGTTAAAAAAAAATTACGAAGAAAAATTAGTCTGAAAAGTTTGCAAGGGTTTCTGTTATTTCGGGAACCATGTAAATGCATGCAGCCTACAGTATGAAGGAAGTTCCATCTTTTTCAACATATATTTAAATTTTTAAAAAGAAACAAAATAAAAGTGCCACATACGGGAAGCGCTGCACCTCTACTGTAATGATAATGTTATAGGAACCGATTTAATCAGAATATGTAGATTTGTGAAATGTGTGACAACTATCTTCAAAGACCTCATCAAACAAGAGGCAGAAGGGCTATATTGGCTCCATGCTGTGATCTAAACAGTTATTTCTGGAAGTGCTAAAAAGCCCTGTTAATTTCCGCATGCCATGTAATCTATCAGACTCCAGCTGATGAGCGAAAATCACAGAACTGTATATACAGGCAATTTGGGAAACATGAATATTGAACAAAGCTTAAATGTTATATCAGTGATTAAAATCTTAGGAAAAGTATCTATCATCACTCCCAGCAATATACTGTATATAAAAAACTGATGTCCATGGAAAACCTGATAGAAATGAGAATACTTCTGCTAATTTAAAGAGAAAAAAAAATAACATATTTGACAAACTTTTGATTGATCGGGGTCTAGGTATAGTTGGGAGAGATGTGTGACTGTGCCCTTCATTCCTGGGCTCCTGGCGATCTCCATCTCGCTGCTTGAAGCTTGTTCTAATGATGGGTGGGGGATCTGAACACTCAGGCCCTGACTTAACAAAACTTTAAACATGCCTCTGGGACATGTCAAAAGATTATAATAATAATAATAGCACTTTAAATGCTCTTAATGGGATATTCACAGTGACCACTTGGACCCCCACCAATTCTGTAAAGGAACAAAAAACTCAACAGTGTTTAAAGCTCCATAGAGAATGATTAAAGCACAGATCATGTACTCTACAGCTCTCCAAATCTGGGGTGCATTTGGATCTGGTGCTTTGGATCAATGGGGGACCCAGTAATTGGACTGCCACCTATCAGAATGTTATCCCCTCTCCTTTTTATGCTAGCTTTTACCTTTCTACTGAACCCAAAATAACAATCGTAGACTTGAATGACTTGGGCCCACCAAAGGAATTTATTCTTTTACCTATACAGAATATTGGCCCTTCAACTTTTTATTGCATTGTATTATTGCACACATAGCACCTATCTCCTGAAAGATCTAATGGAAAATTTAGAGATGAACCCATCAGAGAGAAACCCAATTGGCAAGTTATCATCTTTCAGTTCAGCTCCAAATGGGGTGGTCTACTGAAGGACCATTGTGATTCATTATTGTGTTAGAGCCTGAGCCACTTATAGATTCTTTGGAAGGCCAGTCCACCCCTAGTCCTCTACAGCTACCGAATTTCTCAGAAAATAAGACCTACCCCAAAAATAAGCCCTAGCTTCATTTTGCTGGCTTTATTGAGTAAGCTTGAATTATACAGTAAGCCCTACTGGAAAAATAAGCCCTAGTTAAAGTCAGCTGACCAGATCCCTAACACTGGGTTCTGAGCATCATCCAATCAGTGCCAGACTTGTTATGCTCTGCCCCACCTGCTCAACACAAGCTGCAGGGGAGGCAAGAGCACTAAGAAGATGCACAATAGGGGGCATTGAAGATGGGGGGATGGGGGGTAGATGGAAACTACAGAGGATGAGAAATGTATAAAGTATGGGGACTGCTTGCAGGGGGGGATGTATACAGTATAGGGGAACAACTGCAGAGGTGGGAGGGAGGTATACAGTATGGAGGTATAACTACAGGGGAACTTACATTATGGGACGTACAGTATGGTGGCTAACTCTCATGTAGAGTGGGGCTACAGTGTAGACACATACAGTGTTTCTTTTAAACTCTTTCCCCCAAAATAAGCCCTGGTCTCTTTTTAAGACAAAAAAAACATAATATAAGACCCTGTCTTTTTTTTCCCCTTCAGGGAAACAATAGGTCAACAAATCTTCTACCCACCTCAACCTCTGACTGCTGTCTACCCTGGATATACCATACCTCTATGGGGCGCAGAAGTAGGAATTACCCCTGGGCCCCTGTATCTGAGAAGTTTTAATGGCCCCTCTGTCTCATAACGTAAGACCACTACTATAGACCGCACATGGTAGATGAATGACTGTTACAGATTTTGAGTTGCCTCGGAATAACAACCACCATATTGGTCCTCAACATCATCTCTCTTTCGAGATCTTGTCTTGGCATTCATGTGTTAATATTTTACAGTATCTCTCTGTGGTCTCCAATAGCACTAAGCCTTTAAAGGTAGAACAAGATTCTGAGTTACAAGCACCCCCAGAAACCAGGATAATTTGTCTATGAAGTTTACTTTACTGGATATAAATATATCTGACAGCCTCGAGAAGCCTTTGAGATTCTCACTGCGCTTCAAATGACACAAGTGAAGCATAGATGGCAAGTTCAAAGGCTTTTCCCTGCACTGTCAGACATATGCTTATGTCTACTTAAGAAGGCATTGTGGAAGAGTTGTCCCGATGTCAGCAAGGTCTTGGAAAATATAATAAGAAAGATAATATAAAAGCTTAGCGCCAGTACTTTGGGTCACGAAAGGTTCTGCTGGTCATACAAGGAACGTAGCATGCTTAAGCTTGTGTGTATCATATGATTGCATAGAAATATACAGATGCTATAGTAAAGTTGACAATAAGACAAATGTTAAACTATGGGTACAAATAAGGAGACTTTATAGGTATATAAATATAATAGAAAATCCCATAAAACATATGGATATCTTAAAGCGAATGTACCACCAGGTATATTGCTTTGGCTCCTTTTTTGGACCGCTGTCTAGTTCCTGAGCATGGTGCCGGTCTATTCCCGAGCCCTCTGTGGCACAGCTCCCTTAATTCTAATGCAATAGACCGATGCCATGCACTGAAACTGGGCAGCGGTTTAAAACAAGGGGAAATGGTAGAAACAGGTCACCCGCACCGCTAGGAATCAGTCCTCAATTGCAAAAGCGTCCAAGAAAATCTTGGGGTGCTAGATAATCAGGAAAGTCCATACAAATATATAAAAAGAAAAACAAAAAGATTTCCAGCACTTACCGGTCTATGAAGTTTGGACAAGCTTTATTTAATTTTAATGAAGAGCGGGAAGAGATAAACAGGGGGTGCAGACCGCGCTGCAGAGCTACGCACGTTTCAGGCTATTAAAGCCCTTGGATCTTTAATAAAACACTCCTTGCCCCCCCCCCAACGTATTTAGGCAGTATTATTCATTTGGCAACAATACTTGCACTGACCACAATGCCTGTTTTCTTCAGCAAGGGTACCAGATAGCCAGTTGCTGGTTTCTTTCCGGTCTGTATTCACACTAAGCAGGTCACCTATTGTTATGTTTTTCCTAAAAGAAATACAAGGTTTTCGGACTGCGATTTCTCTGAGGTCTGGATCCTCCTCTAAAAGAAACCAGTGACTATGGATGGCTTTCTGTATTACATCATTGTGAGGAGAATTTTGGAAAATTCTACCCGTAGCAGTATTATCTTTAGATCTTAACAGTGAGGTACGACATAGACTGTTAGCCCAGGCATGAGCTTCTTCTACTATATTAACAGGATAGCCCCTGTCTACAAGTCTCCTCCAGATAGACACCTTGACTGTGAAATAATTCCTCAGTATTATTTATTCTTTGAAGGAGTGTGAACTGGTCAAAAGGGATAGCTTTTTTACCATGAGAAGGAAGTGGGAACGTGGGGGGGGGGGGGGGGGGGGGGGGGAGGTCGGTGGATTCAGCACAGAGTTTTCTGACCGAATTACTCCGTGTGCATGTACCCTAAGACATCAGAGCTCTAGAATTCCTTGAGTCCCTATGCTATGCTCCCCCCCCACACACACACACACACATCGAGCCTTGCATTAGCTATATGCATTTTGCCTAGAGTCTATTGAAGGGAAGATGACAGCTTTACCAGGCTCTTCACATACAAGTGGGCACATAGGAGGTGGCAGCAAATGTTGTTCTTGCTTCGAGAATTTCTCTTTAAATTGCTTAACCTAAACCCATCTTTGACATTTGCCAGAATAAATATTTGACCTGCTAACCTTTAATTTATTCGAATCTGTAAAACAAAAATACAGGATTTTTCTTTTTTAATAATTTACTTTTTTCCTACTATAAAACTAGATAAAGTGTTCAGTTCACTGAGGCGGCTGTACCACGGCTATGGCTGAAGAGGTGAACATGCTCTAGCCTGCTGAATGTAATATAATGGTACACTATGGAACAGAAGAATAATGAGATGGGATTGACTAAGGTAGACAGCGTGACACTATTCATAATCTGAATGGGAAAACACGTTTTTTTCTGAATGTGGTTGAGAATCCAATCGGAATTGCTGTTACCTGTATTTAATTATAAAGTGAAACATGAAGGTTGCAGAATTGCATAGGCGTTAATTGAGACTGAAATTCTGTATGGCACAGGAGTGCTAAGAGGCTTAGAGCGTAGGGAGATAGAGCATCTTGTTTTCCAAGAAAGTTGCAGTATACATCAATCAGCTGTAATATTAAAACCCCACTTGAAGAAAAATTAATACTTAGGATCCTTGTAGACAAATCACTTTTTAACGATTAACAATAGACCATCACAAACAAGATTGTATATTGTTAACCTGAAGTGGTTCAACATATTACACACAATGATAGTCGTTAATTATGGTGCGTTTACACGGAACGGTTATCGTTCTAATTTTTGTAAAAACGATCGCATTTGAGCGATAATCGGCTCCTGTAAACACAGCAAACAATCGAGACAAGCGGGAAATTGTTCATTTTGATCTTTCAACATGTTCTCAGATCGTCGTTGGTCGTTCGCTAAAAATTTGCAGATCGCTTCGTGTAAACATTCGTGTCTTTCATTGATTCACCCTATGTGTGAGATGGACTTAAGCCATCTTAAACGATCGCAATAGCGATTTTTCCAAACGATATTTCGTTCCATCTAAACGTGATCGTTATAAAAAACATATTGTTATTTCGAAATTGTTCGATTGGGCAAATTATGTCTCTGTTTAAACGCAGCAATACCATCGTAATAATGATCATCATTATGATTGTTTACACTATGTGATACCAGCAAAAGAAGGAACCTTGTGCAATTACACTGAATGATTAGCGAACAAGTGTGGAATTACAGCGAAAGATTAGCAAACGATTAATGATGATTTAAGGGTCAGATGTTAATCAACGATCAAAGACACACGAACGATTGTTCGATCGTTGCCTGCAATTACACAGGACGATTATTGTTTAAATTCAAACGATATAACAATTTTTGCACAATAATCGTCCTGTGTATTGTAATGTATACTTACCTGTCCCACTCCCCCGCCCTTGCCGGTTCCTGGGCTACCCTCTCTACTCCTCTGTCAGATGTCTGGAAACATCTGATGATGTGCCGCTCCTATCGGAAATGGGACATCATTAGATGTTATAAAAATGCTCACAGCGGAGAAGAGTGGGTGGCCGGGGAATCGGCAGCAGCAGGGGATTGGGACAGGTATGTCCCCTGAAGCCCCAACAGCATGGCTAAGTTTTATTATTTTTTTCCAGACAACCCCTTTACATGACTTAATAAGTCATGTTACTTGGATGGTGATGGGACTTGTTTCCATCAGATTGAGACCTGCAGAATTTGGAGAGTGCGTCAAAACCTTGATCTCTTGATAATTATTTATGGGAATTTAGATTGGATTTCCCATCACTTAATAAACATTTTTATGGTAGAAGTCCGGGAAGTGTTATTACTTACCCCTACTCTTTGTACTTCCATAAAGATTGCTTTCTGAAAGGATCTTTCCCATAGCGGTAGATCACTTCCCAGTTCTGTGCTGAAGTAATGGCTCTTGCCATGTCCCACCAAAACATTAAAACAATATGGCCGCTGATCTTCAAAATCTTCACTTTGATTGATATTTAAATACAGATTTTCTTGAATCCAGATTTCATCAGCAGGCCAAACCTACACGTGAAATTGGAGATAGAGAATATATGCGAACATGTCAAAGGTAAAGTTGTTAGAGAGATATACAGTATATTATACTGAATATTAACTCCTGCTACAATATAATATAATATCACATACATCAAACTATCATGCAATATGGTAAAACATTGATATTATTATTATTATTATTATTATTATTATTATTATTATTATTATTATTATTATTATTATTATTTAGTTTTATAACCCTCTAGTATAACTTTTTTTTTTAAAAGACTGCCACCTCTGTCCGTGTCAAGAACTGTCAGAGTAGGGGATTTGCTACTGTTCTGTACAGTTCCTGTCATAGACAGAGGTGGCAGCAGAGAGCACTGTGTCAGACTGGAAAAATTACACCACTTCCTGCAGGACACACAGCAGCTGATAAGAACTGGAAGACTTTATCAGCCGGAACTTCCCTTTAATAATCAGGGGAAATTCTACCATCCAGCATACAGGTCATAATGTGTTTGACTAAAATACCCCTATATATGGGTACATTCACACAGTAGTGGATTATAATAGGGGTGTTTCGGGCGGCAGCCAGGGGCCCTGAGCTCCTGGGGGGCCCATGACCACCCAAAAAGACTTATACTTTCAGTGGTGTACTGTCTCCTGGCTACACTTCCGCCATGATTTGCAAAAAATCACTGTTTTTTTATGGCAATTTTGCACAAATCAGGACATCATGACATTATCTGTCCTGTACTATGAACACCAGGCTAGTGCTGCCATAGTTACAGTGGGGAGGGGGGTCTAGGCCTGGTGAACAGCCCGGGGCCTATGGTAAAGTTAATCCGCCCCTGCATTGACACATACCGGATCCGCAGGGAATTTTTCGCTGCGAATTCACCATGCACTGATTGGCTGAAGAGGAGCAAGGGGAGCCGGGAATATCATACAGCCACAGCATCGAGCAGGTACTGTATGCTCGGGGCTGGGGCTGCGGGCGGGCTTTTGGCCGGCGGCGTGGGGATTAAAGCGTCCGGATGTCGCTGCAAATTTGTAGCGAGTAATCCGCTGCGGATCCGGTACGTGTGAACGTACCCTTAAGTTAATAATTCGGTTCATTATAATGACCAATTTAAGAAACGTAAAACATTGACTTAACAAGTAGCAGTGTATTCAGGCTATACGCAGGGACACCTACCTTGCTAACTTTAAACAGAACCTCACAGAGGTTATACATTTTTTCAGCTCGTGCCCAGTCAAGCGTACTAACCTGCAAATAAAGAAAAGGGAAAAATTTAAACCTCAACATAATTACAGTACAATAAAGTCTGTTAATCCACCACTTACTCCAAGCACCGAACTGATGAAAGAGGCTGAAATTCTAGAAGCAATGAATGTACAGTAGTAGCTTATTTGTGCCAGTTATTATAACACCCTTATAAATTAGATTTACACACTTATGTACTGTATCTTTGTCAGTAATTCATAAGATAATTTGGCACCTGTCAGATTTTTTTGTTTTTTGCGATTTCTAGTTGACCAATCCATTCACATGGGAGATCGCCTATCTTCTGTAACTTTTGAACTCTGTGGCTTGGACCACTTATAAAACGTTCTTCTCTTTAAAGACCCACTCCCCCTTGATAAAGTTCTCCAGGCAAATGCATGTCGGGTACGGTTTACTGCTTTAGGCTTCCATTTGGTATGATTCAGTACTAAGAGAGTGCACTGGGTATTTACCCCTATATTGTTTACTTATTCAATGGTAGATTTTACCTTGGGTACCTGTCAGGCACATTTAGTGCCCCGATACCTGTTTCTCAGCTGATGTATAGTTGTCATGTGATGGAAGATTACTTTGCTTTGTGCTCTAAACTGTGGATATTGTATATTCTTTGTATGTACTGCTACTTTACTTGCCACACTGCTACACACTGCTTAACCGTTTACACTGAAGTATATTGTCAGTGCAAGGGTTACCATTTCTGATGTGTCTTTACCACATCCTGTGTTACCTGAGAGATGAAAGAAAGATGCTTTGGTCACATGATGCTTTTTTTTAGTGTAATAGCAGGCAACGAATAAACTACCAACAAGAAATCTTTAATCGTTTGATAGAACTTGGACCTATTTTCATCGTTGGACGTTTAAAATTGTTTGAACATCGTTCAGTGGAATAACATGTCGTTCGGTCGACGAGCGCATGAGCAACCGTAAGTAACGATCATTGTTCTGTGTAATAGGGTGAACGATTCAAGATTGTTTGTCATAGCGGCTAATTGAGATAGTTTATCGTAAATCATTAATTGCAAAAAAATCATCCGGTGTAATACCATCCTAACTTATCATTATTCCCCATTGTATTCAGTACATACAAGCTGCCCTGGGCTTTTTTAAAAGCAATTTCACAGTGGCGTCCCCTATTTTCATTCCTTTTATTGATCTCAGATTATTATAATTTAACAATATTATATAAAGTTATAAAATAGAGATTTATGTTTTCTTCTATGCTGCGGTGCTTCTGAATGCAGCATGAATATCTGAAGATCCTAAATCCTAATGAAAAAGATCTACAGTAACCTTGTGTGTTTCCGGGCCCCTGTTATAGAGCCGTACTGCATGTAATCGCTGTCTTGTAGCAGATGGAGATGCCTTTTGTTGATGGCCATAAAGAGTGAAATTACCTAATAACAAAGCAGTAAATATAAATTTATGATCCGGCATTATTAATTCCTTCAATTTATCCAGTATGTGCCCGGAATGCTATTATAAGAAAAGGAGTCTTATAAAGGGATTTTCTACGGCTCAAAAATCCAGCTGGTCTATTATAAGCCTCCACCTGTCTTTCTGTTACAGAAGAAACCTCTAGGTATGGTAATAACTCGAAACTACAAATATAAGGGCAATTCCCAAAATCTTAATATTTCTTGCATGGGTTCACCAAACTTTCAGAAAATTTTGAGTAATATAAGATTTTATTGAAGAAGCTTCTCCCACCAAATGAAGTGATGGAATACCACAATGATAGACTTTTTCTTTTTTTTTAAACTAATTTTTAATGTTTCACTTGGTCTTATCATTGAAATTGTACAGATGAATGAACCGAAGTTTACAAACTGAGATTCATTACGAACTTTGCAAAAGGTTCAGTTCATTATTAGAGATGATTGAACATCAGGAAATTTAAGGTTGGTTTAGACTCGAGCCTTCAGCTTTTGACTCCTGCTGCTTTCACGTTCAGTGGGGAAGGTGGAGACAGCCCGAGTACCGTCTGGAAAACAGGGATACAGCCTAAGTAATCCAGGTGGTACTCGGGCTGTCTCCACCTTCCCCACGGAACGGGAAGGCAACGAGAATTAAAAGCCGAAGGTTCAAGTTCTAACCAACCTGAAAATTCCTGCTGTTCGATCATCTCTATTCATTATACAGGGTGGGCCATAAGTATGGATACACCCTGATAAAATATAAGTGGTTGCTGATATCAACTGACGCTGGTGACGCTCATGGGGGCCATCTGCAAAGCTGCCATTTTGGGTTCAACGTTACTTTTTTCAATGAGAAGGGGGTGATGTGACACATCAAACACATAGAAAATTGAACAAGAAAACCAAAAGTGTGCTTTTTAATGTAGCTTTATTCATTATCGAGTTATTGGCATGTTTCTTATTGTTACAGTCATTGACATGTCGCAGAGGTTAACCAACGAGAAGCAGACAGACATTGTGTTTATGTCTGGTGAACGCAGCACCCGGATCATTGCAGCAGACTTCAATGCAAGAAACCCTAATAGACCACCCATCTCTCATGCCACAGATAGCAAACTGCTCGCCAAATTTCGTGCTACTGGTTCAGTTTTGGATAAGCCCAAATCTGGACGTATGAAAACTGTCACCAAAAAACAAACATCAGTGACTGTCCTGGCAGCATTTACCAAGAGCCTACAGCGTAGCACTTGACGTATGTCCCTGGAGTGTGTCATCAGTCCAACGTCCAATCGATGGATACAGGCTAAACACAAATGGAACTCGTACAAGATCCAGCTGCTACAACATCTCACCGAAGATCCGCTGTGTTGAATTTGGAAAATGGGCAACACAACAACTGGATCAGGACCCACAGTTTTCACAGAAGGTTCTGTTCAGTGATGAGGCAAACTGTTATGTGAACGGTGAAGTTAACAAACAAAGCCTTTGCTACTTGTCCGACAGTAACCCACACTGGGAACACAAAAACTGATGATGTGTTATATAAGGTACGAAGATAGTTGGACCATTCTTCATCAATGGAAACCTAAATTCCACTGGGTATCTGCAATTGCTACATGATGATGTGTTTCCCTCTGAAGCTGGCACATTCCCTGAGTTTTTCCACCAAAATGGTGCACCACCACATTACAGATCTCAGGTCCAAATGTTCCTCAATGAATAGTTTCCTGGGAAGAGGACTGGACGCCGTGGCCCAGTGGAATGGCCCCCATTGGCTGATTCAGCAGATAAGGGTACGAACTTGGGTCATTTAGGACATGGGTCATCTGGGACATCTGATAGACTATTATTTTCTGAACAGTAGTAATCTAACCAATGCGACCTCTAAGATTCCTTGAATGAAGAGGACATAATCCCTTTCATTTTTTCTATACCGCCACTACCTACCACGTGATCCACACAGCAGTATTATTGTCTCCTATTTTTTAGCCATCACAAGGGTCACTGCAGTTGGGCATCTACCAATAATAGTGTTTCCTAGTAATATTATAATTAAGTAAAGTTGAAAGACCCCTTATTTAGTTAATTTAAAAAATGTATTCACACTAACAATCATCATCTTGTCATCATACGATACTCCTCTTTGGATATGCTCACGAAGGAGGTAAAGACAGGCCCATCTGTATTACCTTCCACTAGACTTAGAATAGAACATCTCTCTCTTGGGTGGTCCTGGCTTCTCCAGCCAATATACAAACAGTCAATGGAGTCTAGTGTGTGATCTATAAGACTATAAGACTTAAAGTGCCCCTCCAGGCAAACTCACACAACCTCACATCAGATGAGCAGAACCGGCTGCACACTGAGCAGCACAATGCAATGATAAGACACCCCGCGAGTATTGTTGATCTAGAATAGTCATCCTCTAGCATGGTTGGTCCTCTTGGCCACAACAATCACCATGACTATTTCCCAACACTAACTAGAAATCTATTAAGGACGAATTTCTGGTGGCAATCACAGGTTTCAATGTGACCCAATAAAGCTACATTAGTAACTTTGGTCAAGCAATTTATGTTGAAGCCAAAGACGCTGTGGAGCCCTAGATTTAAAGATGATAGAGCTTTGGGTAGACGTAGCAACCAATATGAGCCTTCTGGTTGGTAAGGAGCTGGAATATACACAATTGGGTATGAAAGGTTATAAAACTCTTTGGCTCCCCACTAAAGCGGAGGTTAAATCGATCAGAAACCCCCTTCTTAGAGGCACCCTCCAAGTATGCCTTCACCTATTGACTATATCCCCACAATTATCCTCCCCGCCTCCAACAGCGCCAGGAATGCTATTGCCATATCTAATCGCACCAGACATGAACCTCTCACCAACCAATATGGGATAAGCTGACCCACGTAACTTAAGGATCTCTTATTAAAGACTCCAAGCCCCCATCCCCTGCTGCACTGCAAAATATATTGTCCCCTTACAAACCAAACTTTCTCCACACACCACATGGAGAGACATAAATTGGTTAGAACGCCTCCAGAGTCACTGTCAAACACAAGTTGACCAGGTATGTAGACAGTTTGCTAAAGGAACAATCGGGGGCCCCCCCACTTTACCTGCTATCTTGGGAAATGGACCTGCAGAAACAATTCACGGAAAGGGAACGGGATATCATTTTAGCACATTCCCACGGTTTTTCCAAGTGCGTCAAAACACAAGAAAATCACTATAAATTGTTGTCTAGGTGGTACAAAACACCAGAACATCTGTATCGTATGGGCCTCTCTGACACGTGCTGGCGATGTAAAACTGATAAAGGTACATTGTACCACATCTGGTGGACATGCCCGGAGATCATTCCTTTTTGGACAATGGTTGAAGGGGAGATAAATAAAATGTCCACCTCTCAAACCAAATTGTCTATGGAACTGGTTGCGCTGGGCTTACCTAGCAAAACCTTCCCGCTTCGCAAAAATTCACTGCAGGCACACCTACTATCTGCAGCAAAACTCCTAATCCTGCTACATTGGCTGAATCAAGAGGTCCCATCCAGACGGCAGTGGATAGAAAAAGTAAACCAAATCTGCAGGCTAGAAGAACAAGCATACTGAGCCATACCAGAACAAAATTTCAGAAAACCTGGGCTCCATGGATAGCAAACAGAGATGTTACTCTATCGCAGCTATGATACGATACCCCCCCCCCCCCCTCCACTATCTCTCCCTCTTCTTCTTAGGGCCCTTTTACACAGAAAGATTATCTGACAGATTATCTGCCAAAGATTTGAAGCCAAAGCCAGGGATGGAATTGAAAAGAGGAGAAATTTCAGCCTTTCCTTTATGACCTGATCTCTGTTTATAGTCTGTTGCTCGTTTTGGCTTCAAATCTTTGGCAGATAATCTATCAGATAATCTTTCTGTGTAAAAGGGCCCTTACTCTCCCTCTCTGCCATTCCTCCCCTACTTGCCCCCCCCCCCCCGCCCACACACAGACACCCCTCTCCCTTCTTTTGACTACCTTTTCTTGATCCAAGACACACACACTGGGCACATCCCCTAGAGGTGTACATAGCGACCCCGCAGCTTGGAAATGAAGAAAAATAGATCCCAAACTGCACATCGACGTTATATTGAGATGTAAAATAGCTTTTATGATTACTCCCTCAAAGAGATCACAATACTATTGGACACAACTACCAGCCAACAAGTTGTATGGCCTACACAGGATATGCATATTTTTCTGGATATATCATCGTTATTATTATATACTTCCTTCATCCCTCAACTCCCCATGCTATCTGGACACGTATCTCCACTAAGATGTATATTAAGGTTTCTTCATGATGCCATAGCAATATGCATATCATCGCCAGTGATCAACAGACACTTTTCTGTAGCTATTTTTCTTATGTGGACTGTTAACCAGTTGATATGAAAAATGTTAACCTGTTACTCCTTGCTACATCTGTTCGTTATGTTACTGTAAGAAAAAGAAAAAAAATATCTTATGTAATTGCATTATTTTTGAAAAATAAAAATACAGATTTGAAAAAAAAAAAGATGATAGAGCTTAAGGATTCTGAAGCTTCTGAAGAATCGTTATAGAGAGTTAAAACGAATGTACCATCAAGTTCATTGCTTTGGATTCTTTAACTTAACAGATTGGCACAGCGCTGGTCTATTCCTGAGCACCGTCCCAGAGCACTGGAGGCAGGCCTGCTGGCCACCAGTGTGACGATCTCCCCTCTGTGACGCAGCTCCATTAGAATCAATGGAGCCACGTCACAGCGGAGAGGGGGTTTCATCACACTGGGGGCTGGCGGGCCTGCCCCTGCCCCCGGTGTTCTGGGACGGTGCTTGGGAATAGACCAGCATCATGCGCAGGAACTGGTTGGTAGTTAAAAAAGGCCACGCCACTGGAATCCCTGCGCCGGCGCCAATTTGTTAAGGTTAAAAACCAAAAGCAATGTACCTGATGGTACATTCGCTTTAACTTTTTCCAATACCATGGAGTGCCTTAAAATACATATTAGAATAAGTTTTGATGTTAATATTTTACAAACAATGAATATTATTTTTTTCCTTTTATAACCTATAAACTCCTTAAAGCGACGTAATGATTTCAATGTATCTGTTGTACAAGACTTTATCCTAAGGTGTTTTTCTGGTGGACATTTGGGAATGAAGGACGGAACATTTTAGGTCCTTCTATTATGCCGAGAAGTGGTTGCTATGGAAACAACACAATGGCTACTTTTTTAAGTGCTAAAAGTTCTTCATACTCACTGGGAAAAGTTTACATCCTTTAGTATTTTAGTATAAAATATTTCCCACATGACGGATTGTTGTTGATTTTGAGGGTTTAGCTGCAATTAGTTACTGCAATTCATTTCTAAATGGCATCAAACATATATTTGTGGATTCCTAATTGCATAAATGAAGTTTTTAATGACTAACATGGCTTTGGTGTATGTTCTCATTAATTCTGTTTGTCTCCGTAATTTATTGTGATTAGATATTTGCTGAATCTAAATATAATGAATTTGTTGACTGGTTTAGTCGTTCCATAAGCGTCTCATACCAGACTTCTGGGAATTGGAAAACTTGGGAAGCTGGACTTTCTGAGTTTTGATGAAACTTATTGTACATTCTCGTCTACTAAACTGGACTAGTTCTGGTTTCATGCAGAAATGAATCCTTAGAGTAAAAGCACACAGGTCAGTAATGCTGGGGTTTAAAGGGTTACTCCAGTAAAATAAAATATTTCAAATCAAATGGTGTCAGAAGGTGCCAGAGATTTGTAATTTACTTTTATAAAATTAAAAAAGCACATAAAAGAAGCTCCAGTCTTCCAGTACTTATCAGCTGCTGTATGTCCTGCACGAAGTGGTGTATTCTTTCCAGTCTGACACAGTGCTCTCTGCTGCCACCTCTGTCCATGTCAGGAACTGTCCAGAGCAGCAGCAAATCAGCAGCAGCAGCAGCAGAAAACTCTCTCCTACTCTCCAGAATGAAAAAAAAATACACCACTTCCTGCAGAACATACAGCAGCTGATAAGTACTGGAAGACTCGTACTGGAAGGCGTACCTACCGAACCAAACCTTTGAAAAATTCACTCATGTTTAATGACTTCTCAACCTGTACCATTTCTGGTGCAAATTTGGCACAATCTTAATGTGAAACATGCATCTATTATATGAATAGACTTTGGGGGACATGTATGAAAAGGCGTAAATGCCTTTTTTAGGTGCAGATGGAGCAAATCAGCATAAAAATATTCGCAAATGGTACTTTTGCGTTTTTTGTTTCGCATCTGCCCCATCTGCGCCACCTTTGCCAGTGGAGCGGCAAGGGGGCGTTACAGGGGGTGCGGCTGCACGCAGAGGGGCGTGGCCTCTGCGTGCGCCGCGTTTATCATTTTTTCTGTAAAAAAAAAATTCTGGCATAGGTTTCAAAATTTTTGCATGGATTGGCTCTGTGCGATCGGGATTTATGTAGAGGCAATGCACCTCTACATAAATCCCCTGAGCTGCGGAGCTGCGGGGACATTTGTAAGCCTGGCGTAAAAAAACGCCGGACTTCATAAATCTCTCCCATTGTGTTCACCATGAACGATTGTTGCAAGGAAGTCGTCTTTGGAGCATATAAAATGGTCTGATGTATGGGAAATACTAAGCGATGGACCTTATTAAAACTGTCCTATTGTTTAGTTTCTGTTCTCCCTAAGCAGGACTGATCCTGCAGCCATACTTCCATTTATGAGTCACCTTTGTCTTGCCGACCTACCACGTTTATAGGGGACAGATGAAAGACTATAGGGTTTATTTGTAGTCTGGTATCGTGGAAACACATATGTCTTAATAGGAGCATTAGGATTTCTATAAAGACTAAAAAGTGCAAATTTTCTCCATTTTTCATCTCATTGTTAAGGTAGACCTGGCCGTGAAGCTGGTTCAGATTGAGCTGTGCTATAGAGCAACATGAAAAAAAGAGCATTACATTGGGTAGAGTGACAGATGATTTAATCCACAAGAGCAGACCAGTTAGCCTAGGGTAAGCTTTGGGAACAGGCCAGCAGTGTCCAGTTTAGATATTCATGTGTCACATTCAGACATTATAGAGCTCACAGTTTCGGCTGGGGTTCTTTATAATGGATTATTTTTATTATTTATAGGCAGGAATGGTTCACTTGTGTGAACATTTTTAACCCCTTCACGTCAGCAGTACCTATATAAATGTATCAACTGCCGATGCCCCATGCAGTAGAAATGTGTGTTTTCCTGGCATAAAGGGGTTTTAATGTGTGCGGGGCTGCTTCAGTGTGTCAAGAGCCTTGCATAATGACAGGCAGCAGCAATCGTGCTGCTGCCTGCTATTAAAGCCTTAAAGGAGAAGTCCGGCTAAAAAATCTTTTTACGTATTGTATTGCCCCCCAAAAGTTATATGAATCACCAATATACACTTATTATGGGAAATGCTCAAAAAGTGCTTTTTTCCCTGCACTTATTACTGAATCAATGCTTCGCTTCCTGTATAAAATGGTAATGTCACTTTCTGGATAAAATGGTGATGCCACTTCCTGGATAAAATGGTGATGTCACTTCCTGGACAAAATGGTGATGCCACTTCCTGGATAAAATGGTGATGTCATGACCTGACTCCCAGAGCTGTGCAGGCTGTGACTGCTGGAGAGGATGATGGCAGGGGGAAACTGAGGGACACAGGGCACTGGTGGGACACTGAGCATCCCCCTGCCATCATCCCCTCCAGCAGCCACAGCCCGCGCAGCTCTGGGAGTCAAGTCGTGACATCACCATGTAATCCAGGAAGTGACATCACCATGTTATCCAAGAAGTGAAGCCTTGATGCAGTAGTAAGTGCAGGGAAAAAAGCACTTTATAAGCATTTCCCATAATAAGTGTATATTGGGGATTTGTATAACTTTTGGAGGGCAATACAATACTTTAATAAAAATTTTAGCTGAACTTCTCCTTTAAAGACCACAATCTAAAGTGATAGCCAGTTTTAAGTTGTCCATGCCAAGCGCAGTACCTGACTGATCGGAACTCACCCAGCGTAATGGGGGGATCCTGATAAATTTCCCTGACAAATGGCGGAATAGTACATACCTCTGTCTTGTTTGATCAACGAACTTCTCATAGAATTTGCCTCAGGCAGACTCTACATACAGAGCGTTGATAACACTAATAAATGCTATGCAATGACATTAATCACTGTAAGCAATCTAATGATTGCTTATGAAAGTCCCCTAGGTTGACGTATAAAGTGGTATCCCCCCCCCCCCCTGGGTTTAAGTCACCCTCTTTCTAATTTTACAAATAGAAATATGTAAAAACAAACAAATAAATAAATAAAAACATTTGGTATCGTAGTGTGCGGAATTGTCTGATCTGCTAAAATATTAAAATATTGTTCCGGCTATGCCGAAGATTCCTGTGTATCGGGAGGACTATGGTTCGGGAGTCAGTTATTGAAAATGTATGGCAACCTTAAAAGCAAACTACTTTACCTCCACCATGAGCCTCTAAACGTATCTCAAGTTGCAGATCTATGCTATAATATAAAATCCTAACCATTAATTGAGTAGTCACTGGCTATGTTTCCTCTCTGTTTTTGAAAATAAAAATGTTGTTCGTAATTTCGCTGTTTGGTCGCCCGTCAGTGCAGTGAAGGCTATTGGTACATTATTCTAGTTTGGGGTTACTAATTGCCCTTTGGGTGTGTCTTTAATTGAAAAGTCCATTTAATTTCACAGTAAAAAAGGAGAAAGGACGGTGAAAAACTGTGTGTGAACAACTTAAAAATAACGTCACCCGAAAAAAATTGTCATGATTAGGGATGATCCAAACCTGCCGAGGTTCGGGTTCGTACGAACCCGAACTCTCGGCAATGATTCACGCTGTCTGCCCGCTCTGTGGAGAAGGTGGATACAGCGGGTGGACCGCCTGGAAAACTGGGATACAGACATAGCCATAGGCTGTATCCCAGTTTTCCAGGCGGTCCTCCCGCTGTATCCACCCGCTGCACGGAGCGGCCAGACAGCGGGAATCTGATGCCGAGCGTTCGGGTTCATACGAACCCGAACCTCGTCAGGTTCGGACCATCCTTAGTCATGATCATTATTTTGACGTCCGCACAGACAACATTCATTGTTTAATACACTGTATGCATTGGACGTCCGTCATTCCATTGACTTCAATGTAATTGCGAGAAAAAATGGATGCCTTTTCAAATAAAAAAAGGTTCCCCGTGAAATTATCAGAATGAACAAGTATACTGTACAGACAAGAGAAACACGGCAGCTTTCCCACCGGCTCTATATACACTCTCTATACTGTTTTCTTCTCTGAGATGTGGTAAGAAGCATTCGGTAAAATACAAATGTAAGCACAAAGCAGCCTACCCCACTGTGAACTTCATTACACCGAGAACAAATAACAGTCAGGTGCTGTATTGATGACAGCTGTGTTGTGCGTAGGAGCTTTTCCAAAGCACTTAAAACGCTTCTGTCTTAGGTGATTTATACTCATTCATGTGCGCAAATTTAAAATCCATATCCTTCCGTACGGCATACTATTCATTATTTTATTAAAATATTAGCCTAAGTTATATGAAGAGCGTGCAGATTTAAAGGGACAGGGAAACATTCTTTTTTACGATGACATCCATGCGTTCTAGCTGTGTATTTGGACGCCGGTGTTGCTTACCTATTTTAGGTGTTTATATAGCACTGATATATTCTGCAGCGTCGTACAATTGTTATTATGATTATCCTAACTGGACAATCTAAATTCCAATGTAAGGTGGTAAGAACCCAGAGTACCTCTGGGAAATCCATACAACTACATATAGTCCTCCATAACCACAATACCAACCACTGAGCTGAGCGCCTATGATGGTAATTATGTTTGTGCAAGAATATATAGATGATCAATTATCTTGGAAGGATTCTCACAATTTAAAGTGACACTGTCATCTGTGATTGGCGCAACAGTGGCTGCTGCACATTGCTGATTTACATTTTTTAGGTAGGTCTGGGGCTTCTTTTTGGAGAAAAAAAGGTTTTACCCATTGGTGCCATTGAGAGGGGAGGCTTCAGTCTCCTCCCCCACCTCCTATGGCTTTGTTTCATCTGGATTGGGCAGCCCCTGTGTGCGGCATGAACCCAGGACCCCAATGCTTTAGTGGTACAGTAATAACCACTGAACCACTCTCCCGGCCATCATGTCCATCCAGGTCAGTGTCGGACTGGCCCACCAGAGGAGCGGAGAATCCTCCGGTGGGCCCCTAGCTTTAGAACCTGCACTAACACTGACTGACATGTTATTTCTCACTGGTCCTTCATTGGTGGGCCCCAAGGAGCATTTCCTCTGGTGGGCCCCAGATGCCCCAGTCCAACACTGGTCCAGGTTTTATGTTTAGAATTCTGGGCTAATCAACCTCCTGATTCACTATAAGGCCATGTTCCCACAGCGTGCTAAAGATTGCAAACAATGGCTGGAATTATTGATCATGATGATTAATCAGGAACATTAATTTCGTCTGTTGTTAACAACAACGCTGTTCTTTTTGGTCTTTAGTATGTAGTGGGAACATAGCCTAAGGGTAGCTTCACACGTACCGGATTAAAAGCGGATTTCACGCTGCGAGTTTGCAGCGAAATCCGCTGCAAATCTATGTAGTGTGAAGTTCTATGGGGTTACATATCCGCAGCGGAATTTTCATTCTGCTGCAGTTATGTAACCCGGCCCCTTTAACCACCCGCAGCCCACAGCCAAAGGACCAGAGCATACAGTACATTACCTGCTCGGCGCCACGGCTGTGTGTGAGGCTCCCGAATCCCGTCGGTCCCCATCAGCCAATCAGTGCTGCCGCGGCACCGAGCGGGTAATGTATGCTCTGTGCCGGGGGTTGTGGGGGGTTAAAGGGGCCAGGTGACATATACGCAGCAGAATGAAAATTCTGCTGCGGATATGTAGATATGTAACCCCATAGAACTTTACTCTACATGGATTCACAGTGGATTTTGCGGCAATCCGGTAAGTATGAAGCTACCCTAAAAATGTATTATGTAACGGATCTCCATATAACCCGCTTCCCTGCACACAGCATAGAGTTAAATAGTAACATTCTAGCTGCCTGCAGACAATACTAGGGGGAGCTGAGCAGTTCAGTGCATCAGAATTTATTGCATGCGATGGGAGCCGTATATAACAGGTATGCGGTAAGCCCTCTCTATTGGTGGCAGGCAGAATTATTTAATGCAACTCTATACTGCTCAGGGGATATGAATCATAAGTCATAAAACTCCAACTCTAGAAAAGATATATAATGAAATGAGGAGCATTGTCTGATCAATTCGACTTCTTGTCTAAAAAACAGCAGCCTCAGAGATCAGTTTATTATTGCAGATCTCCCTGGTCAGCTCTTCTCTCTAGGGAAAGGTACCATACATATGTGTCCTTCTTCCCCTTAACCTATGGCTCAACACATGCAAAAATGTTAAACATAATTAGATATATCGCCCAGTTAATGATTAGGGCGGCGTCCTTGATTGGCTCAATAGGCAATCGATCACCCATGTACGCATATGTGAAATTGCAGCTAAGAGGCTGCAGGAGACCGGTGGCTGCCAACTGGACAACGGGGCAACAGAGCACAAACATAGGTAAGTATACTTTGTTTACTATGTTCCCGCACCCCCCTGACTTCCTGTAGTTTCTTAGTTTCCTGGGGCTTCTGCTTTACCTAAAGTAAATCCTAGTAAAGTTAAAGTCAAGTAAAGTTAATGATGGAGACAATCTTTACTTATGTTGCAGCAGGAGAAATGTAGAACTTAACACCTAGGATTTCCCTAAAAGTTCTCCAGATCTTCTCATCTCTATCAATATAGTTATACTTGTAGGACTTGCCAAGGCAAATATTTTTGCAAATTCATTCATTTACCAAACTTGCCTCCTTCTCCTGATATATACTCTAATGCAGATGAAACCATGAAGGACATCATTTGAGATTGACAAGGAAAAAAGAATAGCATACTCCCCGGTAATTCACCACAGACTAGCTCGGCTACACAGCCTGGATCCCCAGCGAGAAGCATGAAATTCTCCGGATGTCAGATAATAGAACACTACACCTGCGAGCTGTCATGCTGCAATATACATATTTACTGGATTTTTAAGAACCTCCAGTCAGTTCTGTTTTTTTCAAAACTGAAAATAGAATTACAAATTGTGCTTACATCCAAAGAACAAAATGATCATAGCGTATTCGATTCCGGCATGGCGCCATATCCCACGGAAAATTGCCTGTATTATAACGAGGATAAATACAGTGAAAATATCTCCAACAAAAGAGCTCTGACTTCCTAAAGTTTTCAGGGAACTTTTAATTTATTTATTTATTTTTATATATTTTTGGTTTTCTTTATTTTTTTAATCTTTGTTTTGTTTTGTTTTGTGTTACAAACTGTGAAGTGTTTTTTTTTTTGTTTTTTTTTAGGATACGACACCTACCAGAAAAAATCTCGAATTAAGAGGAACATGTCAGTTTCTGATGACTGAAATATTTATTTGCTATGGCTCAAATCGAAATGGATTGTGTCATGGTTATTTTTACATCTGACAGTTATGCTGTTAGCGGCCCCAAGGGGGTTTTAAGACTGTTCTAAATATTACTGTTTCCCATTGTTTAGGAATCAAGCTGACATTTACTCGAGACTCAATGAGAGATGCATTCTTATTATAGCTAAGAATATAAAGATATTCGTCTGGTTTAGGTTCGTGGTAATACTGAGCTATGGTTGGAGGCCTGGACAGAGAAGTGGTAAACGTGATTCAACACCGATAAATGTAAGGTTGTGCACTTGGGGAAGGGAAATGCATGCCACCATGACATACTGAAACACTGAATCAATATGACAGGGATAAAGACTTGAGGATACCGGTGGCCAGAAAACTCAACTGTGGAAACCAGTGCCAGGCAGCTGCTGCCAAGGCTAATAAAATCATGCAGTACATGGAAAGAACAAAGAACATAACCAAACCTCTTCTTATATGAAAAATCAGGCCACGTGTGGCATATTGTGTAGATTATGCTAGAACTAAGGACTAGAGATGAGCGCAACTTGAGTATGCTCTAGTCCACTCGTTCTGCATTTGATTACCGATGGCTGAAGATGTTGGATGCAGCCTTAGGAAGTCCGGGAAAACATGGATACAGCCATGAGCTGCATCCATGCTTTCCCGGACTCCCTAGGAACAATTGGATTCGAGCATGTCCAAGTTGCGCTCATGTCCGCTAAGGACTTGTAACACATCAGCTGCTCTTCCTGAACAACCACATATGGTATATTGTGTACTGGATATACATGGCAAAGCTAGCGCAATTTTAAAGATTGATCACTAAAGTAATAAATAGAATGGTGAAGCTTCAGTACTAGAGATGGGTTTGGGTTCGAGTCCATCCGAACCTGATCGTTCGGTATTTGATTAGCTGGGGCTGCTGAACTTGGATAAAGCTCTAAGGTTGTCTGGAAAACATGGAAACAGCCAATGATTATATCCATGTTTTCCACATAGCCTTAGGGCTTTATCCAAGTTTAGCAGCCACCGCTGATCAAATGCCGAATGTTCGGGTTCGAATGGACTCGAACCCGAATCCGGTTCGCTCATCTCTATTTAGTACCCTTCAGAATTATCCTCCAGTGATTGTCCCGGACATGCCCCCATGTTCTGTGCCTGCAACTCCTCTGTGGATAAACACTATCCAGCAGAAAGTAACTCAATGATTTCTCATGTGTCACTTCCTCCTCCCTCCTGGGGGTATGCAATAAAAAATGTCAGTCACAAGCTGTATCATTCAAAAATCTCCACGAACTGGGAATCTCCATCCATCCGTCTCCACGAACTATAACATAGTGCCTTGCGGAGACTGGATAGGGTGGACGGTCAAGACTGGACCCCCCCAAGCTAATTGGTCTATGCTAGTAGCCCTTGCATCATTTGTAAGATCAAAGACACCCCCACAGCAGCCCCCCAGACAGACACAAAAATTTACATAAATTCAACACTGCTACATCCGTTTTCCTGATTTGTTTCCTAATTTATTGTCATATTCATGAATACATGTTAAATGTAATTAGTGGCAACACGCATTTTGGACTCGAAAATAAGCCGAAATAATGTCTCGAAAACACAGAATAATCTGGATGATGAATAAATGTAATTATAATTCAGTGTCTTCCTGCTCTTTTCTATCTCATATTTCAGTGTTCTTTCATTATACTTTGAGAGGTTAATTAAAAACTCTTCATTAGTTCATATCTCCAATTATCTAAATTATTCTCTAAATTGAATTGTAGTTCTCGAAAATATTCCCAAAGCTATTTTGATATATACGCAGTTAATAAATTAATTCTCAGATGATAATAAAAAAAGAAGGGGCATCAATTGGAAAGTAATTAAGAGGACATAAATGCTGTATAAATAGGAAGAAAGTAGGGGGAAGTGCAAATGAATTTACTATTAATAATGAACATTATATTTATTTTTTTACAACTTTTATGTATTAGGGCGTTTCTATGATGTAGTAATCCAACCAAACTAGTGACCCTAAAGTGTAACATCTAATACATGTTTCTAAGATCAACCCAATCTAAAGGTATACCAAATGATGTGCAAATTATCACCCAACCACAGGAAAAATAGAAAATACTGTAGGGCGCTCACCACTCCGGTTAGAAATTCTTTTTGATCAGGTAAGTGACACAGATAGTGATGTTCGTAAATGTCCGTATGTTTGTATGAACATGACGCTAATTGTTTGTGTTCGCCGATCATGAACAGTTTGTTTGATGATCGGAATAGTTACAAACATATTTGAACATGCGACCCTTTATCTTGCGATGTACACAACTGTGTAAGTTTCCTCCCATCAATTTGAAAGTGCCAATGAAGACGTGGGGAAGGTAGGGCACATCAGGTAATGTAGTAGCTATGTTCACTACTGGCATTACTGTCTTTGGTTGTACGATTAGAGTTATTACATGCTATAAAAACGCGACGTTGAGTCAAAAAATTTTCAGTGTTTTGTGGTTCTTGTGCTGTTCAGTAGGGAGAGTGACAGGAGCAGGGACAGCATCGGAATTTAGTTAGGCAGCAATATTAACAGTGGTAGTTAGTCAGTGTAGGGAAGAAGAGCTGATCGAGTAGGGCTTAGAACATTGTGAAATTGTCAGTGTAGGGAGGGTAAGAGAATCCAGCATTTTAGCAGTAAATGGATAAATTTTTTAACCCTGAAGTGACCAGGCATCCTGTGTGAAAAAAAAAATCAAGAACCCAACAGTCATTTTTAGGGCTAATTTGTATATATTTTTTTCATTACTCTTTCTGTCTGACTCTGATAAGTGCCAGTGATTGCCAGTATAAATGCTAGGGCAAATAAAAGATATGCTAATGGTACGCACCTCATAATTGCTTCGCTACTATGAATTTTACACTTTGCACCTGATAATCTGTATGTATGTGCATAGACCGAAATGTGCACTTCTACTGTATGTTCGTCATTTGTTTGTGAATGTCTGGCAAACACAAACCGATTACGATAATTTTTTTTTAATGTTCGTGTTCGGGATTCAAACCAAACATTGGGATGTTTGCTCATCACTAGAGATGAGCGAACCTCGAGCATGCTCGAGTCGATCCAAACCCGAGCTTTCGGCATTTGATTAGCGGTGGCTCCTGAAGTTGGATAAAGCCCTAAGGCCATGTGGAAAACATGGATATAGTCATCTGTCCCTATTACCACTCAACACTGAGTCTTTTCAACACAACTGCTCCATGGACTCAGTGTAGAAACATAAACAAGACAAATCCCTTGTCTTCTTGCCTCCTACAGCTGAAAAGCCATATGGCTTCAAATGAAACATCCAATGTTTTATTTTTCCTCTGGTTGGGGACTAGATGAAGTTGCCTAGACACGACAAGACCTACTGAAAACCAATAGAGCCTCAATAGAAGGATCTCTTACTCTAAGGGCCCTACAACATGAAATGATAATCGGACGGTCGATTATCGCTCCGTGTAATAAACACAACGATTAGCCGATGACAACGATCTTCTTTTTCCCGGTTCCCACGCTCTGCAGCTTCAGAGCGGCCTATCTCAGTTGACAGGCCGCTGAGCCAATCACTGGCCGGGACCGCCGAAGCCAGTGATTGGCTGAGCCGCCTGTCAGCTAAGACAGGCCGCTCTTGAGCTGCAGCGCGCGGGAACAGGGAAGAAGAAGACCGTAAGTTGAGCCCTGCAGCCTGGATAGGTAATGTATAGAGTTTAAGCAAGGGCTGCAAGGACAGCGGTAACAATGTTGATGCAGCCCTTGTAAAACAATTATCGGGCCGTGTAATAGGCCCAGTAAACGAGCACCGATCTAGCAGATCGGTGCTCGTTTACAGTTATTATTGGGCCCCCATTGGCCCGTGTAATAGTACCCTAATGGTGCCTAATAAATTCTGTGTGATCAAGAAGTTGTCCCACAAAGACAAAAATAACAACATTCTTATCCAATATGTCTTGTTCCTCAACTGACTGGAGAGGAAGCTTTCCAAAAGAATTCATCTGCCATTTGAAACAGCAGTCCACCATCAGACCTAACATTGTAAACCTGACTGTCATCTAAGCTCCCAAAAAGCATTGATCCCTGCAAGCAGGAAGCCATCAGAATTCTGAAATTAGCTGTAGACAGGAATTGAGAAAAACATCTCTCAAAATCAATACAAGAGAATTAAAGCAAATCAAATTATAATTAGAAAGTCTGAACTGCTGCACTTTGTTCTGGAAAGATTGACTTGTCCCTTTAAGGTGACTGTGCTGTGAAATTTTCTTTTTCATCCATGATAATTACAACTTTTTTTTTATTATTATTCCTATTTTAAACCAAAATAATATTCATCATCATTTAGGTATGACAATAAAAAATTGCAGCCCAAATGAGTTCATGGATTTTCGGAATATGAATACTATATTGATAGGTGTTTTGTTTGCTAGAGCGATTTGCATTGGAAAAATGAAAGTTTGCGGAATGACAGCTATGTAATTTTGCAGATAGACATGTTAGATCGTTTTAAAAAGCCTCAAGCAATGTATTTAAAAATAGCTTCATGCTGTTGGATGCTAATAATGCAACATCGAGTAAACCCTATTTTCATAAAAATTTCAATATTGAAGACTTTAGAGTCAACTGCAACTATTAGGTTCACAGCAAATGGTGAATTGTTTTTCCAGGTGTAAACCGACTTATCTGGAAGTTTATGAGAAAACAAAATCCGTAAAAGCACCCCCCCCCCCCTCACAGTTACAGTAGGTCCCAATTGCGCCTCCTACAGTCACACCATTAGAATGTCACTAACACAGACCTGTAGATATCCCAAGTGTTCTGCTACTGGCCCATATTATAAGTTTCGAATAGCCATGACCTAGAAGTGAAGAGTACCAAGTACATTGAGTTTTATTTGTCTAATCTGCACGTCTGATAGTTTGGGGCTTTGGTCTAGGGTCCGGAGTCTGACAATGTAGAAGTCTTGTCTGGAGTTTGATAATGTAGGGTTCTACTCCAGGGTCAGATAAGTTAGGCATCTTGTGTGTTGTCTAATCATTTAGAGTTTTTGCCTAAGGTCTTATAATTCAAATGACGCCACTCCTTTTGATGTGTATCGGGTAAAAGAAGGACTAACGCGTTTCAGCTGTCATGGCTGAGGGTGCTGAAATGCGTTAGCTCCTTGTTTGACCCTTACTAGCACTGAGAATGACGTCACTTGAATAGGGTGCACTTCGTGCAAGAACCCCATGAGCTTGTTGCAGCTGAGCGGCCGGCCAGGGCTGATTCCCAGGGTACTTTCTGCCCATCTTCAGCATTTAATGGAGGAGAGACAGAGAAAAGGACCCACTATAACTGAACTACAATAGTGCCTAACCTACTAATTACATACTCACACGCTCTATACAGCCTATGAGCAGCTATATACTATAGTAATCACCTTAGTTAGTTATAGTGCTATATGCTATTTCATTGTATTACTTTGTTCATTATTATAACCCCCTGTATTTTAGCTTTTTCTTTTTCATTTCACGTGACTTATCATTTGACATTTGAGCGCTGGACTCTCCGTTATTCTCTATGAGCGTTGGACTCATCTCTCAGCGCACGCGCCGGGCTGCAGCGGCTGATATCTCCTTGACCCGACCGGATCCAGAAGTGGGACCCGGCGGGATCAGGTGAGTATAGGGGGCTGTAGCGGGGGGTCAGGAGCCTGTCACCCCGGCAGGGGGGTGACAGGTTCCCTTTAAGCATCTAGTCTGAGGTCTGATAATATAGAGGTCTTGTTTGTCTAGTATCTAGTCTGTATGCTGCCCTTAGCTCTTTAGGACATGGGTTTTGTGGGATAATCTATGAATATTTTTTAAAGGTTGGAAGTATTGACTATGGTTTTACTGATGTATAGACACCACTGTATTATGTATTGAGATTCTCACCTTTGACCTTGAGGTGAGCGGGTTCTTCTTGTGATGTTCTGTTAAGCTTATAATGTCACTGTCGGTTGTTTGCAGAAATCAATAGTACAGTTGATGTTAAGAAACTTTGTAAGTGGGTTTATTAGGCAAATATGCCATTATCTGCATTTAAAAAGCCTTTTCCCAGGTCCCCCCCCCTTCCTCTCCTTTCTGTCATCCACTGCTCAGAATCAGGAAATCTCAACTCTTTTTCATCAGTCGGATCCTGTCTGAGCTATGGAGAGGGGAGGAGGGAGGAGCGAGATTAATCGGCAGCAGAGAGCAGAGAACAAAGGATTACACAGCGGGGTGCTATTCAGAATGCTATTCAGAGAGGTCAGTGGTGACATCAGAGGAGAGAGTCTGATGATGTAGCTGTAACTTAACTCTTTGTTGTCCTGTTTTGGTGCCTCATCTTACTCTCTCCATAGGAAAACCATGAAGACAGGGTGAGAGTTTCAAACTGCTTTTTCATGACAAAAATTAATTTTTCGGCTAATAAACCCAATTACAACGTTTCTTAAAATCGCCTGTACTATTGATTTCTGCAAAAAATTTTTTTACCTATAGTGACACTTTAACCCTTTAACCCTTTGAGGACCAGGCCCAAAATGACCCAGTGGACCACGCAAATTTTGATCTTAGTGCTTTCGTTTTTCCCTCCTCCCCTTCTACGAGCTCTAGCACTCTCAGTTTTCTATCTACAAGCCATGTAAGTGCTTGTTTGTTACAGGAATAGTTGTACTGTGTAATGGCGTCATTCATTTTACCATAACATGTATGATGGAACCCCAAATATATTATTTATGAAGATATAAATAGGTGAAATCGTAAGAAAGAATGCAATATGGTAACGTTTGGGGGGTTCCTGTGTCTACGTAATGCACTATATGGTAACAGCGACATGATACTATTACTCTATAGGTCAGTCCGAACACAACCATATGCAGGTTACACAGATTCTCTAATGTTATATATTTTTTTTTTTATGAAATCCTTTTTTTTGGCAATTAAATATTAATAAAATGGGCCTATTGTGATGCTTATAACGGTTTTATTTTTTCACCTACGGGGCTGTATGGGGTGTCATTTTTTCCGCCATGATCTCTAGTTTTTATTAATACCATATTTGTGAAGATCGGACGTTTTGATCACTTTTTATTGATTTTTTTTAATATATAATGTAACATAAAATCGGTAATCTGCGCACTTTTTCCCCTCTTTTTGTGTACGCCGTTTACCGGTCGCAATGACGCTTGTTATATTTTAATAGATCTGACAATTACGCACGCTACGGTATATTATATGTTTATCTATTTATTCATTTTTATATGTTTTATTTATATAATGGGAAAGGGGGGTGATTTAGACTTTTATTGGGGGAGGGGTTTTGGGGTAGTGTGTTAGTGTTTTGAACTTTTTTTTTTTTACACATTTGAAGTCCCTTTGGGGGACTTGTACATAGATTAGTCTGATTTGTACACTGATGAATGCTATGCCATAGGCATAGCATTGATCAGTGTTATCGGCGCTCTGCTCATTGAGCCTGCCTGTGCAGGCTCAGTGTAGCAGAGCGCCGATCGGACCGCACGGAGGCAGGTGAGAGACCTCCGGCAGTCCGTTTTACCGATCGGGACCCCCGCAGTCACACTGCGGGGGTCCCGATCGGTAAGTGACAGGGGACTCCCCCTGTCACTTACACTTAAACGCCGCGGTCGCGCCGCGATCGCGGCGTTTAAGGGGTTAATGACTCGCGGCAGCGCGATCGCTGCAGCGTGTCATTGCCGGTGAGGTCCCGGCTGCTCACTGCAGCCGGCCCCCACCTCCTATGAAGCGCGCTCCGCTCCGGAGCGCGCGTCATAGCGGGAATAACACCCGTGACGTAAGGTTACGTCATGGGTCGTCTGGGGACAGACTTCCATGACGTAACCCTACGTCCAGGGTCGTCTAGGGGTTAAGGACGGGGCCCATTTTCGTTTTTACGTTTTCGGTTTTTCCTCCTTGTGTTTAAAAGGTCATGGCACTTGCATTTTTCCACCTAGAAACCCACATGACCCCTTATTTTTTGCGTCACTAATTGTACTTTGCAATTACAGGCTGAATTTTTGCATAAAGTACACTGCGAAACCAGAAAAAAATTCAAAGTGTGGTGAAATTGAAAAAAAAAACGCATTTCTTTTATTTGGGGGAAATGTGTTTTTACGCCATTCACCCTGGGGTAAAACTGACTTGTTATGCATGTTCCTCAAGTTGTTACAATTAAAACGATATATAACATGTATAACTTATATTGTATCTGATGGCCTGTAAAAAATTCAAACCGTTGTTAACCAATATACGTTCCTTAAAATCGCTCCATTCCCAGGCTTATAGCACTTTTATCCTTTGGTCTATGGGGCTGTGCGAGGTGTCATTTTTTGCGCCATGATGTGATCTTTCTATCGGTACCTTGATTGCGCATATACGACTTTTTGATCGCTTTATATTACATTTTTTCTGGATTTGATGCGACCAAAAATGCGCAATTTTGCACTTTGGGATTTTTTTGCGCTGATGCCGTTTACCGTACGAGATCAGGAATGTGATTAATTAATAGTTTGGGTGATTACGCACGCGGCGATAGCAAACATGTTTATTTATTTATTTATTTATTTGTTTACTTTTATTTAAAACCTGGGAAAAGGGGGGTGATTCAGACTTTTATTAGGGGAGGGGGCTTTTTACTATTAACAACACTTTATTTATTTTTTTTACACATATACTAGAAGCCCCCCTGGGGGACTTCTAGTATATACACTGTGATCTCTCATTGAGATCTCTGCAGCATAGATATGCTGCAGAGATCCATGAGATCGGCACTCGTTTGCTTTCGGCTGCTGCAGCCGAAAACGAACGAGTGCCGAGCCGAGGACGGCGCCATCCGGGACAAGGTCCCGGAGGAGCGATCTCCCCCACTAGACCCCAGGGAAACGTTGCCTCCGGTAATCGGAGGCAGCTGTCAACTTTGACAGCTGCCTCCGATTAGCTAATTAGCGGGCACGGCGATCAGACCGTGCCCGCTAATAGCAGCGGTCCCGGGCTACTCGCGGCACCCGGGATCGCGGCACTTAAAAGCGGGGCCGCCGCGCGGCCCCGCTTTGAAGTGCAAGTGAGGACATATGACGTAGGGGTACGTCATATGTCCTTAAGAGGTTAAGGAAGGGCCATAAGTAGCAAGGGGGCAAAACGCTCTGTGATTCTTTTACTAAACACATTTGTCAACATTATCCTGTCGTGGCTCACAAGCTATTAACGTATATGTGTTATTTATCTAGTGGTCACCTGCACCCAGAGGGAAACCTCTTTATTGGCTCGATCCAAGCCAATCCTCCTGTGTATCTGAAAATTTAAACATTTTAGAGGTACAGGGTGTAATAATAATAATAATAATAATAATAATAATAATAATAATAATAATAATAAATATTAATATTATTATTTAATTTTATTTATTTTTGGACAATCTGATAATTTTCTGGTTTAGGCCTAAACTCCAAAAGGATGAAGACAGGCTTGGAATCCTAGCTGTATAGATTTTACGTGACTTAGGCCTCATGAACATGATATCACAGCATGCATTTTCTGCAAGCCTTCCATAATGGATCTATAAGACATCCATAAGATGTTTGTAAATGTTTGCATGTTCGTACGAACAGTCCACAGATCACAAACAATTTAACGATCAGAACATGTTGCAATGTACGTAACGGCGTGAGTTTCCTCCCACCAATTTGGAAGAGCCAATGAACATGTGGGGAAGGAAGGGCACATCAGGTAATGTAGTAGCCACAAACTACTGTGATTGGCTCTACGATTAGTGTCATTGCGTACGTTACGCACATGCTATAAAAATTTGACGCTGAGGAAATTTTCTCACAGTCTTTCCTGATTTTTGTGCCGTTCAGTAGGGAGAGTGATACGAGCAGGGACAGCGTCTGAATTTAGTTAGGCAGCAATATTCATAGTGGTAGTTAGTCAGTGTAGGGAGGAAGAGCTGACCGAGTAGGGCTTAGAATGTTGTGACATTGTCAGTGTAGAGAGGGAGAGCTGTTCGAGTCAGGCTTAGAACATCATGAAATTGTCAGTGTAGGGAGGGTGACAGAATCCAATATATATATATATATATATATATATATATATATATATATATAATAGTGATGAGTGAATACTGTTCGATCTAATAGATATCCGTTCGAATAGTAAGGTATTCGATAGTATCAAATATTATTGAATAGTACACCGAATATTCGATAAATATTCGATAAGCGTTCAGATCCCCCTTCCCTTTTCCTGAGGTGTCATTGTGGACTTGGTGACCTCCAAGTGGTCGAATAGATGTTTTTCAATGATCGAATACTTGTTCCCATAGACTTTAATGGGATTGAATATTCGATCAAACGTTCGAATATCTGGGAGATATTCGTACGAATATCGAATATTCAAATGTTTCATTATTCGCCCACTACTAATATAGAATACTAGTGATGAGCGAATAGTGAAACATTCGCATATTCGATATTCATACAAATATCTCCCAGATATTCGAACGTATGATCGAATATTCGTTCCCATTAGAGTCTATAGGAACAAGTATTCGATCATTGAAAAACATCTATTCGACCACTTGGAGGTCACCAAGTCCACAATGACACCTCAGGAAAAGGGAAGGGGGATCTGAACGCTTATCGAATATTTATCGAATATTCGGCATACTATTTAATAATATTCGATACTATCGAATACCTTACTATTCGAACGAATATCTATTCAATCGAACAGTATTCGCTCATCACTATAGAATACTGATAGATCAATAAGTCTGTTTAATATTTGTTCCCTTTATTTTGATATTCTCACTGAATTAATAGGAATTTAAGATGTAACTTTTAATAATTTCAGATTAAAAAATAAAATCAAAGAAAGAAAATAGAAATTAACATTAGCAGTCTTCAAGGCCAGTGATTTTCAACCTTTTTTGAGCCGCGGCACACTTTTTATACTTAAAAAATCCCGGGGTAACACCACCAACCAAAATGGTACAAAATGACACAAACAGTACAAATTATGACAAAAATAATGACAAAAACAGTACATATTATACATATAGTTAATAATATAGATTCTAAATGTATTTATACTCACTCAGTGTGAAAGCTGGGCCTGTTTTCTTCTCCCCCTGTGCTTCTCTCCTGTGCTTCTCTCCACCATATTTCTCCCCCCTACTTATCTCCTGTGCTCTCCACCATACTTCTCCCCCCTGCTTCTCTCCTGTGCTCTCCACCATACTTCTCCCCCCTACTACTCTACTGTGCTTCTCTCCCCCATGCTTCTCTCCTGTGCTTCTCTCCACCATACTTCTCCCCCCTACTTCTCTCCTGTGCTTCTCTCCACCATACTTCTCCTCCCTACTTCTCTCCTGTGCTTCTCTCCACCATACTTCTCCCCCCTACTACTCTACTGTGCTTCTCTCCCCCCTACTTCTCTCCTGTGCTTCTCTCCCCCGTGCTTCTCTCCACCACACTTCTCTCCCCTGCTTCTCTCCTGTGCTTCTCTCCACCATACTTCTCCCCCATGCTTCTCTCCTGTGCTTCTCTCCCCCATGCTTCTCTCCTGTGCTTCTCCCCCATGCTTCTCTCCACCATACTTCTCTCCCCCCTGTTTCTCTCCACCAAACTTCTCTCCCCCCTGCTTCTCTCCCCTGTTTCTCCTCCATCCCAGGTTTCTCCTGTTTCACAGGGGCACCATAGTTTGGGGAACTTTCCCCGCAGCACACCCGACCATGTGTAGCGGCACACTAGTGTGCCACGGCACACTGGTTGAAAATCACTGTTCAAGGCCATCATCTAGTAGTCCACAAACATTATTTTATATATCAGTCCTGCATGTCATAATCCATTGTGTTGTGTCTTTATGTCTGGCGTCTTTTTTATATACTGTATGTAGTTCGTATTGCACAGATAATATTGCAATATCTCTATATATTATATACTAGAAAATGTACCCGGCGCTTCCCGGATATGAAGTGTCAGTGTGTTAATTAGATTTGTTCTAAGGTGCCCAGGAGGCCAAGCTAAAGGTATTGTTTCATCTGAGTTAATCAGTGGAATTAGTGTATACCTGTAGTGCATAGTTGGAGGGGTTCTGTATACCCACAATGTATAGTTTTTAGGGGTCTCGCATATCTGTAGTGCATAGTTGGGGGGCTGTATACCTATAGTGTATAGTTGAGGGAGGTCCTGTATACCTGCAGTGTACAGTTGGTGAAGGTCCTGTATACCTATACTGTATAGTTCGGGGGTCCTGTATACCTGTAGTATATAGTTGGTGCTGTATACCTGTAATGTATAGTTGGTGGAGGTCTTGTATACCTGTAGTTTATAGTTTGAGGGTCCTGGATACCTGTAGTGTATAATTGGTGGAGGTCTTGTATACCTGTAGTATATAGTTCGGGGGTCCTGTATACCTGTAGTAAATAGTTTGAGGGTCCTGTATAACTATAGTATAGAGTTGGTGGAGGTCCTGTATACCTGTAGTGTATAGTTTGGGGTCCGATATACCTGTAGTATATAGCTGGTGGAGTTCCTGTATACCTATAGTATATTTGGGGTCCTGTATACTTGTAGTATAGAGTTGGTGAAGGTGCTGTATACCTGTATTATAGAGTTGGTTTAGGTCCTGTATACCTGTAGTGTATGGTTTTGAGGTCCTGTATACCTGTAGTGTATAGTATGGGGTCCTATATACCTGTAGTATATAGTTGGTGGAGTTCCTGTATACCTGTAGTGTATAGTTTTGGGGTCCTGTATACCTGTAGTGTATAGTTTGGGGTCCTGTATACCTGTAGTATATAGTTGGTGGAGGTCCTGTATACCTGAAGTATATAGTTGGTGGAGGTCCTGTATACCTGTAGTATATAGTTTTGGGGTCCTGTATACCTGTAGTGTAAAGTTTGGGGGCCTGTATACCTGTAGTATATAGTTTTGTGGAGGTCCCGTGCACTTGTAGTGTATAGTTTTGGGGTCCTGTATACCTGTAGTGTCCTGTATACCTGCAGGGTTGTATTTACCCGTATGGCAGTGTTATTCAGTCACAGAGTGTCGGTATTGGTCATGTCTGGTATGGGGGTGTTATCCAGTCACAGTATGGCGGTATTGGTCAGGTTTGGTGTGGCGGTGTTATCCAGTCACGGTATGGTGGTATTGGTCAGCTCTGGTATAGCAGTGTTATCCAGTCACAGTATGGCAGTATCGGTCAGGTCTGATATGATGGTGTTATCCAGTCACAGTATGGTGGTATTGGTCAGGACTGGTGTGGCGGTGTTACCCAGTCACAGTTTGCCGGTATTGGTCAGGTCTGGTATGGCAGTGTTATCCAGTCACAGTATGGCGGTATTGGTCAGGTCTGGTATGACAGTGTTATCCAGCACAGTATGGCGGTATTGGTCAGGTCTGGTATGGCAGTGTTATCCAGTCACAGTATGGCGGTATTGGTCAGGTCTTATATGACAGTGTTATCCAGTCACAGTATGGCGGTATTGGTCATGTCTGGTATGACAGTGTTATCCAGTCACAGTATGGCGGTATTGGTCAGGTCTGGTGTGGCAGTGTTATCCAGTCACAGTATGGCGGTATTGGTCAGGTCTGGTGTGGCAGTGTTATCCAGTCACAGTATGGCGGTATTGGTCAGGTCTGGTGTGGCAGTGTTATCCAGTCACTGTATGGCGGTATTGGTCAGGTCTGGTGTGGCGGTGTTATCCAGTCACAGTATGGTGGTATTGGTCAGGTCTGGCAGTGTTATCCAGTCACAGTATGGCGGTATTGGTCAGGTCTGGTATGACAGTGTTATCCAGCACAGTATGGCGGTATTGGTCAGGTCTGGTGTAGCAGTGTTACCCAGTCACAGTTTGGTATATCTGTTGTGCCCTGTATATACATGTTCTGTATAGATGGAGTAGGGGGCCCTGTATATACATGTCCTGTATAGATGGAGTAGGGGGTCCTGTATATACATGTACTGTATAGATGGAGTAGGGGGTCCTGTATATACATGTACTGTATAGATGGAGTAGGGGGTCCTGTATATACATGTCCTGTATAGATGGAGTAGGGGGCCCTGTATATACATGTCCTGTATAGATGGAGTAGGGGGTCCTGTATATACATGTACTGTATAGATGGAGTAGGGGGCCCTGTATATACATGTCCTGTATAGATGGAGTAGGGGGTCCTGTATATACATGTACTGTATAGATGGAGTAGGGGGCCCTGTATATACATGTACTGTATAGATGGAGTAGGGGGTCCTGTATATACATGTCCTGTATAGATGGAGTAGGGGGTCCTGTATATACATGTCCTGTATAGATGGAGTAGGGGGCCCTGTATATACATGTCCTGTATAGATGGAGTAGGGGGTCCTGTATATACATGTACTGTATAGATGGAGTAGGGGGTCCTGTATATACATGTCCTGTATAGATGGAGTAGGGGGTCCTGTATATACATGTCCTGTATAGATAGAGTAGGGGGTCCTGTATATACATGTACTGTATAGATGGAGTAGGGGGTCCTGTATATACATGTACTGTATAGATGGAGTAGGGGGTCCTGTATATACATGTACTGTATAGATGGAGTAGGGGGTCCTGTATATACATGTCCTGTATAGATGGAGTAGGGGGTCCTGTATATACATGTCCTGTATAGATGGAGTAGGGGGCCCTGTATATACATGTACTGTATAGATGAGTAGGGGGTCCTGTATATACATGTACTGTATAGATGGAGTAGGGGGTCCTGTATGTACATGTACTGTATAGATGGAGTAGGGGGTCCTGTATATACATGTCCTGTATAGATGGAGTAGGGGGTCCTGTATACACATGTCCTGTATAGATGGAGTAGAGGACCCTGCATATACATATACTGTATAGATGGAGTAGGGGGTCCTGTATGTACATGTACTGTATAGATGGAGTAGGGGGTCCTGTATATACATGTACTGTATAGATGGAGTAGGGGGTCCTGTATATACATGTACTGTATAGATGGAGTAGGGGGCCCTGTATACATGTACTGTATAGATGGAGTAGGGGATCTACCAGTTATTACTGTGGATGTTGTGAGGCAGCTTCCCTAGCAACCATTGCTCCCTGTGAAAATGAAAGCAGTAATCCTATTGGTTGCTAAAGCTCCAACTGCCGTGTCTGCTGCAGCTAATTATATCACCTGTGTTTGCAGTGAGGAGATTTTCCCATTCATCTCTATGGGGCGCCTCTCTTTCCCCTCCCCCTCCCCTCCTGTACATCTGGCGGGGACAGGAACTTCGCAATAACCTTCCTGGGCACCCAATGTATCTGTGTGCCAAATTTGGGGTCAAACGGTTCAGGCGTTTGGAAGTCTATAGAGGACAGACAGACAGACAGAAGGACAGACAGACAGACAGACTTTGATTTTTATGATATAGATATATATATATATATATATATATATATATATATATATATATAATGTTTGTGGACTACTAGATAATGGTTGTGAAGGCTGCTAATGTTAATGATTTCTATTTTTCTTTCTTTGATTTAATTTTTTTTATCTGAAATTATTAAAAGTTATATCTTAAATTCCCATTCAGTGAGTATATATATATATATATATATATATATATATTTACATTTTTAATATCTACAGAGTAGGTGTTTACCGTGTGTACGCTGGGAGGAGTATATACGGTAAGCCCTTACACCTTTTGTTTTTTGTCTGTACCTAAGCCACAAGCAGCGTGCAACCTGCAGTGTGAACAGAGTCATAGATGTGCTGCCAAAATTTCCCTTTTTTTTTCTGTTGAATGTGGGGTGTGTGGCTACCTCCTGTTGGCCTGCACTCCACCCATGTCCCAAGGCTGCTATAAAATACATCATTTGGCTCCTATCTGCCCAGTTGTAGGCTTATTCAGCCCAGTAGAGGCCATTGCTAGTGTGAAAATGCTAGAGTAGGGTCCGTGTCTCGAGGAAGCCTTAACGTTGGCGACATGGTGCACTCTGTTTGATCAAATAGTTTGCTAAGATTCTCACTTTTCTAAAAAAAAATTATATTTTAATTTTTAATATCTACAGAGTAGGTGTTTGCTGTGTGTACGCTGGGAGGAGTATATACAATAAGCCCTTACACCTGTGGGTTGCTGTTGCACCTTTTGTTTTTTGTCTGTACTTAAGCCACAAGCAGCGTGCAACCTGCAGTGTGAACAGAGTCATAGATGTGCTGCCAAAATTTCCCTTTTTTTCTATAAATCTTAATCTGCACTGTGGAATAAGATCATTTTATTAATGTGTCTAGTAAGAGCAATATTTTCTTATACATTGCATAAGAATAATACATTGATGAAATAGCAATCTATAAAACAATAGAATATCTTACTGGTGGAGTCTTGAAGATATAGAAAGTTGAACCCTTTAGTACCAGGAACTTGAATTTATAAATATGCGATCCATCTGATCCTTGTACTTTTTCACTCACCCATCCCATCTGTAGAATCTGTGAAGAGCAGAAAAATGTGGTCAACAAAGCAGCTAAAATTTTATTGGAATTTAACAGTAAATTTAAAAAAAAATTGCACTCTTTTTTTTCCATACATACGATAATGGTGACTGATAATAATAGCTGGAGATATGTGGGATAAGTTATATTTTAACACTTTGCAAATTTCTCAACACGAAGATACCAGTTATGATTTTTAAAAAATAGTTTTTATTAAAAACCTTTCTTTACGTCAACTTTTATTCCCCCAGACGACTTTAACAATTAATCACTTTTGCTTGTAAAATATGTCGCAGTGCTACTGAATTGCAGTGTAATCTGATCTGGTTAGTCTAAGCAAGTATTACGTATTACTACATAATAAAATGATAGATCTAGGAGTCTTCAGTGAACCCCAAGCTGGCATCTTAACTTCTCATCACTCCACGATCACATTGAGGGGATGTTTATCAGAGGATAAAGACTGCCACCCTCTACTTTAATGATTAGATGCCATTGTCCCAATAAGCTTATCTCTGATTCTCGCCTGGGATGGCAAATGTCACTTATAAAACATAGCAAGCATCCTCTGTGTATGTACGATTAGCGTCATTACGTTCGATACGTACATGCATTAAAAATGTGACACTGAGGGGACTTTTCTCAATCTTTCCTGATTCTTGTGCCGTTCAGTAGGGAGAGTGAAATGAGCAGGGACAGCATCTAAATTTAGTTAGGCAGCAATAGTCACAGTGGTAGTTAGTAAGTGTAGAGAGGGAGAGCTGTCTGAGTAGGGCTAAGAACATCATGAAATTGTCAGTGTAGGGTGACAGAATGCAGCATTTAGGCACTATAAGGATTAGTTTCTTAACCCTGTAGTGACCAGGCATCCTCTATGAAATAAAACTTAGGGTAGCTTCACACATACCGTGTTTGGTGCGATTTTTACATGCGAGTTTTGATTTTCACATGAAAAAGTTGCACTAAAAACGCAGCGATACGGTACGTGTGAAGGCACCCTTAAGAACCCAACAGTCCTTTTTATTTGATGTTCCAGTAAGTGCATAAATGAGTGAAGCCCCTGTAAGCTTGCATTTATGTTTATATGGCCACTGGTGACTAACAGAAGAGTGTACATTAACCCATGGAATTGCACTTTTAGGCTATGTTCACACTACGTAAAATAACGGTCATTGTCCGCACCGCAGAACTACGGTTCCCTATAATGACGGCAATGTAATGTAACTACGGCCGTTGAATTCACACTATGTATCAGATAACGGCCGTTGATTATACGGCCCCGTGAAAAATTATGTCAATTATTTCCGGCCGGTAATACTGCAACAACGGCCGTGGATTTCAATGCTAGGAAGCAAAATTAAACAACGGCCGTAGTTTCACGACTAGCCCGTACGCTCATAATTCTACGGCCGTAGTTCCGGTCGTAAAATAACGGCAGTTTAAAACAACAGCCGTTATTTTACGTAGTGTGAACATAGCCTAATAGCATATGATTCTAAATGATAAAACTGATGTCTATCTAATGCATCCTGGAAAGTTCAGCTCCATGTAACCTTATAAAGAAAACTCCAGCCCATTCATTCTGTTAGGTCATGTGGACATCATAGACGGAGGGTCAAAACCTCTATGTGCTAAGTTAGACCAGTCCCTACACTGGTAGACAATGTACATACTGTATTACATATTAAAGGTCAGTATGTAATACCACCTATCACCTGCAGTGGCCACTGTACACTAAATGTATGTCAAGATGGAGCTGATCGCTGAGATTTAGAAAAGTGGTTGTCTTCTAAAAGTAGAAGATGGAGGTACACTGTGGATTAATATCGTCAGCGCTAAATTTGACATTGGATTTTACGTTAAACAACCGATTCAACAATAGCGACAAAGACAAAGCTAAATACTCTTTTTTATATATGCGTTTTTGGCTAAATCTAATATATAAAAAAAAGGATCAGATAAGTGCTTAAGTGCACGTAAGTGCTTAAAGCGTGCAATTTTTATCTGGCCTAATGCGCTGTGGATATATCGCAATTTGATTTGTGAAGATTCAGTGAAATTATTTATCAAAGATAAACCACAAAGAATGTTTCACGGCAAGGCTTTTATCACTTCTTAAAAGCTTTCTTCTCACATCGATAGGCTCCGAGTTATTTAAAACTCCTTCTCCTCTCCTAAATATTATTTCAGACTCGAAATATTAAAGCAACCGATGTTCCGTGAGCACTGAAGACTCCGCAAATAGACTTCACTTATTACCTACCTACTTAACTTGTTGTGATGCGTGTCAGACCTGTCTCCAAACTGTCACCTGCTGCATAACATTAACTTTCTTCCTATACACCCTGAGTTCAGATACTGTATGAATAAATACATTTCTATCCCTGTACCTTCTAGATTGTGTGATTGTCACCTTCCTACCCATGTGGTGCTCAGTATTCTGGGTAGGAGATCTCATAAGCGTCCAGGTGTTTTCTTATTGCACAGCTTCCACTTAGCACTAGCTGTCAAAATTCTGAATATTTTTAAATCGCTGATCAGGGACGCTTTATATATAGACCATCACTATCTTACTGGCTTAGAGTTTTGAATAATATGATGGTATTAGGAAGTTTTTGTATTGAGAAGCATTTACAGAGGGTTTTTACCTGATCCTTCATTGATTAGGTGAGGTTCTGATTACTAGAAGCTCTAATAGCCATGGGATACTCACTGAAGAGTCTCTTAAAGGGGAACTATCAGCAGGTTAGATGAATCTTACCTACTGATAGCCCCTTACAGTGCCTGGGACACTGAGGAGGAAGGTATGTGTTACCTTCCTCCTTGGCCCGCACTGTTAGTTAGAGTAATCTCAGCAATAAAGAAAAAAGACAGTTGCACTCACCAACGTTGTCTTCGGAAGCCTTATTTTTCTTTTAAAAGCATGGACATAGTGCGGACACAAGGTAAGCAGATGCTAGGTGAAAGGAGTGGTGTTAGTTGGAGTAATCTTTACCCTGGTGCACTGTTAGGAGCACTGCCGTGTCCCTACAGTGTCATCCGGTATTGGAGCAAAGATTACTCCTACCAACAGTGCGGGACCGGTGCCGAGGAGGAAGGTAAGAGATATATGTAGGGGCCCTATTATATTGGACGATCGTTCGAATTTAAACGACAATCGTCCTGTGTAATTGCAGGTAACGATCAAAAAATTGTTTGTGTGTCATTGATCGATGAGTTAGATCTGACCCTAAAATCATTGTTAATTGTTTACTAATCATTCGCTGTAATTTCACATTCGTTTACTAATCGTTCGGCGGAATTGCACATTGTTCCTTCTTTTGCTGGGATCAGATGGAGTAAACGATTGTAGTAATGATCATAACTAACAACTATCGTCATGAACGATTTCAGGTTAACGATAAACAATCTCGTTTGTGATCATTTATCTTTAGTCGGCAATTGTTAAAAATCGCTTCATTTAATAGAACCCTAAGGGCCCTATTACACGGAACGATAATCGGCCAAATCGGCCCTATCCGGACGATTATCGCTCAATGTAATAAACACAATGATCAGCTGATGACAACGATCATCGTCTGATCGTTGATATAGGTTTGGACCTTTAATTGACGGGCGCTGACCGCGCATCGCTACGCTTAATAGCGGCGCGCGGCCGGCAGCTGACGATTTCCAAACTCTATTCATTACCTATCCAAGCTGCAGGGCTCCTCCTGCGCTCTGCTTCTCCCCAGGTCCTGCACATTGCAGCTTCAGAGCGGCCTGTCTGAGCTGACAGGCCGCTCGAGAGCTGCAGCAAGCTGGACCCAGGGAGAAGACCGCAAGAGGAGCCCTGCAGCATGGATAGGTAATGTATACAGTTTAAGCAAGGGCTGCAAGGACATCTGTAACAATGTCGATGCAGCCCTTGTTAAATGAATATCGGGCTGTGTAATAGGCCCAGTAAACGAGCGCTGATCTAGCAGATCGGTGCTCGTTTACAGTTATTATTGGGCCCCATCGGCCCGTGTAATTGTACCCTAAGAGTCAGCTTAGTACAGACCAATTGTAGTGCATGTATATTAAGGACCCCCAAGGATGATTAAAATTATATAATGTTGGACAAGAGATGGTGGAATGGGATTTAGTTATGATATGCTTTGCAGGTAGATAGTTCTATAATTGTACATTAATTAGGTGAGGGTTCAATTCCTAGAATCCCCTATGACTATGAGATCCCCATTCTAGGCTCTATGAAGATATTATAGTAAACTAGATTTGCATTTCCAGGGAAATACATAGTGCTTTAAAAGAGTGCCCCTTTACCAGTGACTTCCTTTAAAGAGAAACTTTAACCCTGGGTGCCGTCCCTTTAAGAGTGACCTGGGCCCCTTTAAAAGCGAAATGGGTTCCTTTAAGAGTGACATGGGTCCCTTTAGGAGCGACCTGGGTCGTTTTAAGAGCGACCTGGGTCCCTTCGCTTTTAAAGGGACCCAAGTCGCTCTTAAAGGGACCCAGGTCGCTCTAAAAGGGACCCAGGTTGCTCTAAAAGGGACCCAGGTCACTCTAAAAGGGACCCAGGTCGCTCTAAAAGGGACCCAGCTCGCTCTAAAAGGGACCCAGCTCGCTCTAAAAGGGACCCAGCTCGCTCTAAAAGGGACCCAGGTCACTCTCAAAGGGACCCATTTCCCTTTAACCCATAGCTGCACCAGGACGTTATTGAACGTCCTCGTGCCGCTATGGGAGTTCAGAGGGGGGTCGCGCGGCGACCCCCCTCTGAACTACCGCGATCCCGGGTGCCGCATGTAGCCCGGGATCGCGGCTATTAGCGGGCACGGTCCGATCGCCGTGCCCGCTAATTAAGTACTTAGAAGCAGCTGTCAAAGTTGACAGCTGCTTCTAAATACTTGCTGATATGCATACCTGGTGGTCTAGTGGGGGGATCGCCCCCCTGCGGCGCGATTGCGGGGGGGCGATCCCCGCATCCATCCCGGGCCGGGGTCTGCTCCGTAATGGCGCTGATCCCGGCTCGGCATTCTATTGCTTTTGGCTGCAGCAGCCAAAAGTAATAGAACACCGATCTCATGGATTCATGCAGTATAACTATACTGCATGGATCTCTATGAGAGATCAGAGTGCATATACTAGAAGTTCCCCAGGGGGAATAACCCTAACCCCAGGGGGGAATAACCCTAACCACAGGGGGGCTTCTAGTATATGTGTAAAGTAAAAGAAAAAAGTATTTTTAATAACACAAAATCCCCTCCCCTAATAAAAGTCTGAATCACCCCACTTTCCCCATTTTATAAATAAAAATAAATAAATAAATAAATAAATGAATAAACAAACATGTTTGCTATCGCCGCGTGCGTAATCGCCTGAACTATTAATTAATCACATTCCTGATCTCACACGGTAAACGGCGTCAGCGCAAAAAAATCCCAAAGTGCAAAATTGCGCATTTTTGGTCGCATCAAATCCAGAATAATTGTAATAAAAAGCGATCAAAAAGTCATATATGCGCAATCAAGGTACCGATAGAAAGATCACATCATGGCGCAAAAAATGACACCTCACACAGACCCATAGACCAAAGGATAAAAGCGCTATAAGCCTGGGAATAGAGCGATTTTAAGGAACATATATTTTCTTTAAAAGGTTTTAATTTTTTACAAGCCATCAAATCAAATAAAAGTTATACATGTTACATATCGTTGTAATCGTAACAACTTAAGGAACATATATAATGAGTCAGTTTTACCCCAGGGCGAACATAGTAAAAACAAATCCCCCCCCCCCTAAATGAAAAAAAAACATTTTTTTTTTTCAATTTCACCACACATATAATTTTTTCCTGGTTTCCCGGCACATTTTAGGCAAAAATTACATCTGCCATAGCAAAGTACAATTAGTTGCGCAAAAAAATAAGGGCTCATTTGGGTCTCTAGGTGGAAAAATGCAGGCGCTATGGCCTTATATACACGAGGAGGGGAAAACGAAAACGCAAAAATGAAAACTGGCTGTGTCCCCTAAGGGTTAAAAAGGACCCAGGTCGCTCTCAAAGGGACCCAGTTTGCTCATAAAGTGTACCAGGTCGCTCTTAAGGGGACCAAGGTCACTCTTAAAGGGACCAAGGTCGCTCATAAAGGGACCCAGGTCACTCTAAAAGGGACCCAAGTCACTCTAAAAGGAACCCAGGTCGCTCTAAAAGGGACCTAGGTCACTCTAAAACGGACCACGGTCGCTCTAAAAGGGACTCAGGTCGCTCTAAAAGGGACCCAGGTCGCTCTAAAAGGGACCCAGGTCGCTCTAAAAGGGACCCAGGTCGCTCTAAAAGAGACCAAGTTCGCTCTTAAAGTGACCCAGGTCGCTCTTAAAGTGACCCAGGTCGCTCTTAAAGGGACCCAGGTCGCTCTTAAAGGGACCCAGGTCGCTCTTAAAGGGACCCAGTTCGCTCAGTGGTTAGAGTGTGGCCATTATTTCCAATGGGCCATTATTTGCTATGGGAAATTGGGGGTCTTTAAACGTAAATTTCTTAAAAACGACAAATCCGATCAAAACAAAAAATAGATAGCACACCTCACACCGCTGAGGGCTTCGAAACGCAGTTTGAACGGAGTCTGTGCACAAAGCGGTTCGGGCTGTATTACGCACAGAAAAATGGCTGGAAGACGAAAAAAACGGAAGAAACGAAAGAAGAAGAAGAATACGGATTACAATATAGTGCTTTTCAAGCACTATAAAAATTGGAGTCAGTTTATTATGGACAAATGTATGCTATGTAATGCTATATATGCCAATGATGATGCAAATGGAAGTGTCCATGTATGGAATGGCTGCAGTCAACATTTTCATATCGGATAGATTGGCCTCCTGGGCGACCTTGGAACAAATTTAATTAATGCGGTGGCACTTTATACCCGGGCAGCGTTGGGTACATTTTCTAATATATATATATACCACATAGTAGTATACATTTTACATTTCTCCTATTCATGGAATGCCTGTGATGAATGTCACACAGTGTCAAGGTCTCAAGTGAACGTTTAACACAAACAATTTATTACTAGAATATGTAGGATAATTGGCCTACTTAACCCTCTGGACATTCTTGGCATGCATGCTGGGAGATATGCCGGTGTACAAGCTAACTGTATGTCATAACAATGTTGTAAACGGCCTCTAATGGAGAAAATAAACAAAAACAACTATACTGTGATACATTTATTTTCTTAATGGAAATCAAAAATTTTATTTATATATATATATATATATATATATATATATATATACATATATATATATATATATATATATATATATATATATTCATTTATTGATTTTTTTTTTTTCTTTTCATTTTTTTATCTAAATAATATTTTGGATGGTTAAAATTCCCGTTTTTTTTTTTGTTTTTTTTTTACAAAAAATGCAGAATTTAATCCCATTACAAAATATCCTCCTCGTGAGTAACGCTATAAAAGCGCCTGATGATATCAAATTGCACCTTAAAATTGAAATTTATTGTTAAGTATAAATGAAATGATTTAATTTGCATAGCAATAACATCAAGTGGCAACTATTTATGCTGTTTGGATGGGAAATGAATCTACCCAGGGAACCTGCACAATAATAAACCATCGAAAGCAAAGAAAAGATGACTGCTGCGCACGTTTTTAGCCCCCCAGATCACATTCCACTTAGTGAATATTTATTGCATCAGGGATGTGACATTTAATGACCCGGTATAAATGTAATTAACCTGTAAATTTAACAAGGTTCTAAGGGTTGTTAAGTTATACAATTACTATTGACTTTCACCATCTTATAGATGCACTTCGCCATGTAAAGAAGATGCAAAAGCCTTATCCATCTACATTTGAAAGCATAAAGTCAATACGTTTCTGAGGTAAATGAAGTCCTTGAACTACTAGGAGGCTGAGATGTCTAAAATCTGAGTTTAATTATTTTTAGTAAACTAAATTATTCGTTTCAAGTTCTGATAAAGAAATAATTCAAGGATTTTAAGAAGTTAAAATTATTTAGGGTCACTGTCATTAAAAATAAATTATGACATCATTAGGCATGTCAAAAGTTATTGATCACAGTGGGTCTCACTGCAGAGACCCGATGGGACTGGTAGATATAACTGAGTGCTGCAGCTGTGCCATTTACTCCCCGGCCTCTTACCAATTATGACAGTGCTGCCGCGCTCTCTCTCCTTGGATATATCTTCTGATCACAGTGGGTCTCAGCAGTGAGACTTGCTGTGATAAATATCTGTTGGCAAGCGAGCGAGCTCCAGAGGGGCATCTAAAAAGGATAACTACAACCAACAACCGCAACCATTATCCTTTTCTTCTTCTGTATCCCTCCTATGGTGTATGCTTCAACTTTACACAACAGCAGCTTGAACAGCACATGCAGACTACCCCGCATGAAGCAGTGACAGCTCCAGAAGTGTCCAGTTTTCGGCTGGGTTCACACTACATATATTTCAGTCAGTATATTTCAGTCAGTATTGTGGTCCTCATATTGCAACCAAAACCAGGAGTGGATTAAAAACACAGAAAGGATCTGTTCACACAATGTTGAAATTGAGTGGATGGCGGCCATATAACAGTAAATAACGGCCATTATTTCAATATAACAGCCGTTGTTCTAAAATAACAGCAAATATTTGCCATTAAATGGCGGCCAACCACCATCAGTGCGCGCCCGCATCTGAACTTGCCACTGCACACAATGACACAAGCGACCGGAGCAGCTTGCTTTATTGTGTGAACTGACATGGGTTTCTACGGGTGCAATTCACAAAATGTCAGTTATTTGCAGGTCCGCAGGGATCCCGGCCGGAGCGTATACGATGTGTATACGCTCCGGTCGGGATGCCAATGAAGTAGAGGCAGTGTTCACAGGTGCATAAAGTACAGCTGTTGTTGCCGATAGCAACAACGGCCGTACGTTTACGTAGTGTGAACATACCTTAGGCTAGCTTCACACAACGTTTAACAGCGTCCGTTGCATAGCAATAGACGCTGTTGAACCGCCGCGCGTCGGGCTGCACTCAGCCCATTCCTGCAGCCGGTACCTCCGTATTGGCTGCAGGCATATTCTTTTTTCCCAATTGATTTGCAGGCAATTAACCATTCACTCCAAGGCCGTGCTGCACATTGCGTTGTGTGAACAGCTGAAATAATTAACAGGCACATTATTCTAACGCCTGTTCTAAAGATCGGGCGTTAGAATAACGATGTGAGAACACAGCGGGTGGCAATGCATTGACTTCAATGCAATGCCGCCCCTGCAGTAACGAACGGACGCTGAGGCAATTACAATCAGCGTCCGTTCTTTACTTAAAAAAACATTGTGTGAACATGGCCTTACTGTGTACAAAAATAAAGTAGCCAGTGTACATCTGTAAGCAGGTTTACAAACTGTAGCATTTTTGACAATGTTCATACCTGGTCGGATGGTGAATAGCACTTGTTTACCATTTTCATCTGAAAAACAAAATTAAAAATACATTTTGTTACTTCAATAAATAAGTGTATTTAAATAAAGCTGCAATATGAGGTTCTGCAGGGGTGGGGCAAGCTTATGCTTTCAGAACATATACCTTTTACTCTGTTTGTTGTTGTTGGATGTATAATTATTTTTGTACAGTAAATGTCATCTCTTGTTTTTAAGAGTGAAAAAATCTTGGTTAAAAAAAATAAAAAATCAGCGGTGGCAGACCATGCAGGTGCTACAGGGACTGGGCAGTAAGGAATATGCCCCTCTCAGAGCCCCCTCCCAATCAAAGTAGCACTACCACCCCGGAGGTGAAAACAACTCCCGCCCCCAATCCCAGAGCACCTCCCCCCAGCTGTCAGTGGAGGGGTCCTGTATGTGGTGTGCCATCCCTGAACCCCATATTCACCTGGCCAGCACAGCGTTCCTGCATTTTGTTTTCCTTCCTGGCCAGCACACAAGTGATGTCACTGGTGTACCGTGGACATGTCAGAGCGACAGAATGCCAGGCCAAGTGAGCAGTGAGTATGGGGTTCAGGGATGTCACACTTCTACAGCATCTCCCCAGGGCAGCTGGTGTGGGGGAGGGGGGACCCTGCATCAGATTCATGGGGCCTCATACAGTTTTTTGCTATCGAGGCCCCATGAATCCTAGCTATGCACCAGTTTAACATGTACCTGCTCCTCACCCTGTCCTGTCTCAGTACTCAAGACTGTTGATGTATTTATTTGGCAATAAAAATAAGTAAAAGGCAATAAAAAATAATGTAGATTTTTGCATATTCTTCAAATACAGAAATCTTCTTAGGTTTTCATCCACATTTCTATCACTCTAACATTTTACCATTTTGGAGAGATGAGCAATAAAAAATTACTGAGAATTTATGAATTTTTATTTGCACATCCTTTCAGTGAATATTTCTGATCTGAAGATGTTTTAGATTTTTTTTTCTCTATAATTCAACATTTTTCGCTTTGAGTGTTTAGATATATTTTTTTCCTCCGTTGGGTTAAAGCAAATCTGTCATCCTAAAAAAAGTGGTGTAGCATGGTGACAGTTCTGCTCTTTTATTAGTCAAAAACCAAGAACAAATTCATTCAAACCTCGTGCAAGACGGCAAAATCGGTAATGGCCCCCCTCCCCCATACTATTAAATGGCCAATGCAACCTTTTTTTGTCCCCTCAGGCTTCAAAGCCCAGGTAACCACAATCCCTATAAGTAAAGGGAGATACAGTATGTATGACATATTCACAGGATGTGCTATAAACATCTAGTACCAACATCTCAAGTTTAGTGTTGAGCGAGCATGCTCTTTCGAGCTCGATGCATCGGTGTACTCAATCAAGCTTGATAAGCAAACAAGCTCAGGGCTCAGGGGCTCAGGTCACAGTGCATCATGCAAAGATTTGATTGTCACCTATGCCTACTTCTTCCTGCCCCACCAGCTTTTTTTGTGTATATTTACTTATGACAGCATGTTTTTCTTCCAATGTTGCTGTTGGAAATGAAAAACAGCAATACTGGAATGAAAACATGCTTTCATTAAAAAATATACACAAAAGAAGCTGGCGGGTAAAAAAGCAGTTGGCATACACAGGGAGCACGTCTAAGCAAAACTAGCATACAGAAAAGTAACTGCATAAAAACCACTTAGGGCTCGGCCACACTAGCGTTTTTCTTTTTTTCTAAAGGATCCGTCCATATTAATATAACGGATGAGCAAAAACTAATGAGCAGACTGATGCAAACTGATTGCAAAATGTTAATCTTTCTTTAATGGTCCGTTTGTTTTTTGGCTTAAAAAAACTGACTTTTGTACATCAGTTTGCATCAGTCAGCATCCGTTTTTCTATCAGTTTATTTTTCTTCTTTGGTTTCTTGCTGCTTCTGCGCATGCTCAGTGCAAAAACGGATGGAAACAAACAGATATGAAAGTAAATACCTTCCGTTTTAGATCCGTCCTCATTGACTACAATGTAAAAAAAAAACTGAAGTGCACTTTCCGTTCGTGATCTGTTTTTTTTTTAAACGGACAGAAAAATACTGCAAACGCTATTTTTTTCTCCGTTCAAAAAAAACGGATCTTGAACAGATTGCATGCAAATCTATGGGGATTTTAACGGATCCACCAGTTTCCGTTTTGCTTACTCCAAAACGGAAAAGGTAGACGGAATGGTGCCGGATGGTCAAACGCTGATGTGAACATACTGTAGCCTTCATCAATCAATCAACTAAAATAATAATATTCATATTTTTTTAGTGGATTAGGCAGCTGCATACAGTTCGTTCTCTCTATGCTATCTTTGCATAGATGCAATCTCCAGGTATGCCGATTGCTTTCTCACCCGCCAGCTTCTTTTGTGTATATTTACTTATAACAGCATGTTTTCATTCCAGTGTTTATGTTTTTCGTTTCCAATAGCAAAACCGAAAACATGCTGTCAAAAGTAAATATACATAAAAGAGTATCCTGCCACGTGAGCAGAATCATTGATACCTTTTGTAATCAGCGTAGCACAAAGAGCTACAATATTTCCATATTTCAGTTCTGATTTCGGATTTCTTCGGGTTTCATAGTTTAAAGCATCTATATGATACGGGGGTAGTGTATTTGGTTGAATTTACGGCTCAACATGTCAGTAACATCATTATCTTTTCGAAATCTCAAAGTCAATTTTTTTTTTTTTAGACTTCAATATTCCCCATTACAGGGTCTATGCAGGAAACCCACCATTACAGGGTCTATGCAGGAAATTCACCATTACAGGGTCTATGCAGGAAATTCACCATTACTGGGTCTATGCAGGAAATTCACCATTACTGGGTCTATGCAGGAAAAAGGTCACAAATGCAGTGAAGGAGCATCAGTAGTCATTGGAGGCCAATGGAGGTCCAGCAATAGTCATTTGAGGCCAGTAGCGGAGCAGCAGTAGTCAACATGGAGGACAGGCATCAGCAGCAGTAGTCAACATGTAGGCCAACATGTATAGCACTTTTTTAAAGACTTTTCGGCTATACACCTGCACCAGGTATTTTTGTCTCTCAGGATAAGACGGATGTGATATACACACTATCAGAAGTATAGGACTTGTATATCTGTAGAGCACATTTTTGTTCCAAGCACCCTTTGCTGTCCTATGCCTGATCTATCTATCTATCTATCTATCTATCTTTTGCCCTCTCTATATTTCTCTCTCAATCACTAGATGTTTCTCCTCTCCGCTTTCCTAATCTTTCCTTTCCTTTCCTGTAATATCTTCTCAGTAGTCTGACAAAAGCCAAAGTGCCAAGACTGAATGTAGGCAACACAAATAAAACGGCGAGTTCTCTAGTCTAAAGCCCTGTCAGTGAATGTACAAAGCAATATATTTTATCACAGTCCTGACACCTTCACATTGATATTTTTCAGATCTGACGGCTTTGATGCATCCTCTTAAACTAGAACCTTCCTGCACCCACAGAAGAATTGCTTTAAGTGTCTTGACCTTTAAACAAAATCTGGAAGGTAGAGTTATAAATCATTAATTCTTAGTGTATTGATACAATGGTTGTGTTACAAAATATATACTATATTTTTATGTACAGTAAGGGCACAATGCAGCTTGGAATGAAGGATGTTTTTTGTTTGAATCTTTTTAACCAAAATTCTTAATTCTTGATAAATAGGTTATGAATTAAAGGGGGATTATCAGCAGGTTAGACAAATCTAAGGTGCTGATAGCTCCTAACTGAAGGAGACGAAACGTTTGTTACCTTCATCCTTGGCACCATTCCTGTGCACTTAGTTGTTTACTCCTTGTTGGCCCCCGTAATGCCAATCCAGCAAGCTCCTTGTTGGCACACTCAATTGATTATTATTAGAGATGAGCGAGAACTAAAATGCTCGGGTGCTCGATACTCGAGACGAAAATTCCCCGATGCTCGGGTGCTCGTTTCAAGTAATGAACCCTATTGAAGTCAATGGGAAACTCGAGCACTTTTGCAGGGGACCAAAGCTCGGCCCAGGGAAGGTTGCGTGAAAACCTGGAACCTTTAGAAAATTATGGAAACAACACAGGAATGGACAGGAAACAGCAGGGACAGCATGCATGGATGCCTCTGGGGCTGGCTAATTGCAACATTACGCCAAATTATGGGCAACAGCCGGGTGGTGGCCCTTAATACAGCCAGCGAAGAGAATGCCAGCAACAGGACAAATTGACCACTGACAGCAGTTTTGGGGGTAGTCATGTAAAGTATGTGGAGTAACTGGTGCTTTTTTTTAAGGCACCACGTGCACAGGACATGGCACAGTGAGGATAGGTATAGCTGAACTACAGATCCCAGCCAGCCAAGAGAATGTCAGCAACAGGACAAATTGACTACTGACAGCTGCACTACAAGTTCAAGCCAGCAGCCAAGAGTAGCAAAAAAAAAAAAAAAAAGTTTTAAAAATGTTAAGCCCTTAGAAGGACTGTTGGGTTCTTCATGTCAGATTCCTGCCTTACCGCACACTAATTCCCTGCCTAACACACTCCCTGACAGACAGCAGCTCTCTCCCTAATCTCTTCCAGCCTGCATCTGACACGAGCACCGCGGGACCTGATTCATATATGCCCAGGTCATCTGATCTGGCCAGCCAATCGCTGCTATCGACATGTAGGGTTCCCACATGATGCTACGAGCTGCCAAAGATTCTCCTGCATGATGATTGGCTGAAAAAAAAAACGCCAAACATGTAGGAAGAGGAAGATGTCATTGTCTCTAGTGTCGCGAGATGCTCATCCGAGTAACAAGCACCATTGAGTACCCTAATACTCGAACGGGGCCCTAGTGCTCCTAATGGTCTTACTGGACCATGGAGTAAAAGTGCATGGGAACGGCACCGAAGATGTAGGTAAAAGACATACCTCCATCCTCGTTGTCTCCTGCACAATAGAGGGCTATTGGAAGGGATAAGAGACATGTAAAGGTACAGTGTTGGCAACATAAATGTGTATGGATGCCATATGACAGATGTGTATAACCTGGAGTCACAGTTTTTTTTATATATATATTAAGTATTAAGTATATATTTTTCCTCTTCCTTCTTTCATAGGAAGAAGATTACAGCATTAAAGCATATTTCCATTTATTTGTTCCCTCTTTCCTATAGAGTTGCATTGCCTCTTACTGCATTATAAAATACTTTATTTTTCACTTTGACATTTATCTTTGACTTGACATTTTTCTGGCATTTCAAAATAAAAAGAAAGAATGGAACTGACACGGCCAAGTGTAGTGGGTTACAAAAATAAAAAGGCTTTATGCACAAGAACCATAGACAGTACAGATAGCACTTTGATATGGAGGATGTACATTAGTCTTGGTGATAACAATAATGGGGGAGATTTATCAAAAGTGATGTAAAGTGGTGTAAAGTGAAACTGGCTCAGTTGCCACTAGCAACCAATCAGATTCCACCTTTATTTCTTTCAGAATCTTTGGAAAATGAACGGTGAAATCTGATTGGTTGCTAGGGGCAACTGAGCCAGTTTCACTTTACACCATGTTTGATAATTCTCCCCCAATAGGTTTAAAAACAACTGTGTAAAATGCAGACACATCAAATCTAAGGGCTCTCTGTATAAGCAACTGGAGAAGCTTTTACTTACATTCAACTTCATATATTTTTAGATTTAGGATGGGTAAATTTATGAAACTCTCATGATTACTTTGTGGTAGCACCTCATCCCCAGTGACTCTCTAATTATCGGTTTCTTAATGTAAAGACAGCGCGTTCATGGGGCTTGTGAGCGTGCTCCTAACCAGGGATGTAATTACCACCTTAGCAGGCATAGCAGCCGCTACGGGGCCCACCGCCTCAGGGGGCCCATCCCTGCAATACACTGGGCTTCCTGAGCTGTCATCATACTACCAAGCGAGGTGCCTACCATGGGGAATACTACTGTATGTAGTGGGGGGGGGGGATAATAGAGGAAAGGCCTATTTTGGGGGACACTATCTACAGAGAAGATACAAGGAGGTGTCTACCATAGAGGACACTAGGTGAGATGTCTTCCACGGGGACACTAGGTGAGATGTCTTCCACGGGGACACTAGGGGAGATGCCTACCATGGGGGACACTAGAGAAGAAGCCTACCATAGAGGACACTAGGGGAGATGACTACCATGGGGGGGGGGCACTAGGGGAGATGCCTACTATAGAGGACATTAGGGGAGATGCCTACCATGGGGAAGACTAGGGAAGATGCCTACCATAGAGCACACTAGGGGAGATGCCTACCATGGGGAAGACTAGGGAAGATGCATACCATGGGGAAGACTAGGGAAGATGCCTACCATGGGGAAAACTAGGGAAGACGCCTACCATAGAGGACACTAGGGAGATGCCTACCATAGAGGACACTAGGGGAGATGCCTACCATGGGGAAGACTAGGGAAGATGCCTACCATAGAGGACACTAGGGAGATGCCTACCATAGAGGACACTAGGGGAGATACCTACCATGGGGAATACTAGGGAAGATGCCTACCATAGAGGACATTAGGGGAGATGCCTACCATGGGGAAGACTAGGGAAGATGCCTACCATAGAGGACACTAGGGGAGATTCCTACCATGGGGAAGACTAGGGAAGATGCCTACCATAAAGGACACTAGGGAGATGCCTACCATAGAGGACACTAGGGGAGATACTTACCATGGGGGACACTAGGGGAGGTGCCTACCATGGGGAAGACTATGTAAGATGCTTACCACAAGGGACACTAGGGGAGATGTCTACCATGGGGGACACTATCTACTGGGGGGGGGGTGTTCCAGGGGAGATGCCTAACATATTCTATCTACTCTGTGGAGGACAAACAAACTGGGGGATGGGGGTGAAGAGGGGGTCCCAATCAAAAGTTTGGTATGGGGCCCAGCCCTTTCTAGTTACACTGCTGCTCCTAACTTGGCGTATGGCCCGTGCAACTTTGTGGACTGCTGTAACCCAAAAGATTCTTCAATGGTCTACAAGTGGTTAACCATTCAGTAAACGGTGCATAAACTTTTACGCCGCATGTATCTCTGTGAATAACATCAATAAATCTGCAGTGTATAAACCGGTTTCAGTTTAGCATCCGTTGAAATTTATTAGGCAAACTATGCAATATGCTGATCTTTGTATAGAGAACCGTATATCCTCAACATTAAATTGGTGATGGCGCCGGCATACAGAATCTCCCCTGACTTCATTTCTTGTTATTACCATGCACTCTGTCTATGTGGATTGCTAGGTCGGCACTATCTGTAAAGACGTTTGGAATATTTCGTATAGGAATAGAAATTTATGGAGTCTCTAATTTGCTTCATACTCGCACAGTAACACTTGCTTTATTGAACACAATCTCCACTTTTTATGGAAGAATATATTTTTGCCTACAAAACAACCATATACTTCCTACTCAGAATAAGGGGGGGTATAAATCTTCCGCGTGACGAGCCGCATTGTATCGTTGCTACAAAATTTGCCTTCAATAATTTACAAGATTAGCCGGTCTCAAAAGAAAAGATCAAATAAAGAATATGCTGAACCAACCTAAATAATTTCAGACTTAGGAAGTCAACCTTCTCCATAATTAATAGACCGCTATAGAATTGCTCGAGCAGGAACCCAAATTATTTCTTCTCGTCAGCGATGTCAAGATAGAAGCCTCATTGCATAATAAAGGTCCATTAAAGGGGCAAGGGGGAAATCTTTTTCTTTCAAATCAACTGGTTTCAGAAAGTGAGATACTTTTGTAATTTATTCTATTTAAAAATATCCACTTTTCCAGTACTCAACAGCCGCTGTATGTCCTGCAGGAAGTGGTGTATTATTTCGAGTCTGACACAGTGCTCTCTGCTGCCACCTCTGTCCATGTCAGGAACTGTCCAGAGCAGGAGAGGTTTTCTATGGGGATTTGCTACTGTTCTGGACAGCTCCTGACATGGACAGAGGTGGCAGCAGAGAACACTGTGTCAGATTGAAAAGAAAACATTTCCTGCAGGACATACAGCAGCTGATAAGAACTAGAAGACTTGAGGTTTATCAATAGAAGTAAATTACAAATCTATATAACTTTCTAAAACTAGTTTATTTGAAAGAAAAAGATTTTCGCTGGAGTACGGCTTTAACTGATTTCTTGATGGCTATGTCCAGGTGAGTGTGGCACCTTAACTCCCCTGTTCTGCTCCCTAGCGCTCACTTCCTTCCGCTGAAAACGTGGCCATATACCTTTAATAACTTTTAATCAAACATTATATCTCCTGTCCTCCCCATACACATGACTATATGGCATGGCTGAGCATCCTTGTGTTCTCTATGAGAGGGGAGGGGGAAGCTGCAGCCTGACAGCCAAGAATAGAGAGTAGTGATTTCCAACCATGCCCAACTTCTATTTTCACCCAAAATCATCTCTCAGTCTCGAGAGAGCCCCATACACCTTATACACGAGTGGCAGATTCAGCCGACATAAATATAAAGTGTATGGAGACCTTAAGGGGTCATGCACACATTGGGGGACTTTTACTAAGGAGTCTAATGTGTGCGACTATACTACAGTCATGGGCAAAAGTTTTGAGAATGACACAAATAATATATTTTCCCATGATCTGCTGCCCTCTGGTTTTATGTGTTTGTCAGATGTTTTTATCACATACAGAAATATAATTGCAATCATATTATGAGTAACAAAAGCTTATATTGACAGTTAGAATGAGTTAATGCAGCAAGTCAATATTTGCATTGTTGACCCTTCTTCTTCAGGACCTCTGCAATTCTCTCTGGCTGCTCTCAAACAACTTCTGGACCAAATCCTGATAGCAGTCCATTCTTGCACAATCAATGCTTGCATTTTGTCAGAATTTGTTGGTTTTTGTTTGTCCACCCGTCTCTTGATGATTGACCACAAGTTCTCAATGGGATTAAGATCTGGGGAGTTTCCAGGCCATGGCCCCAAAATCTCTATGTTTTGTTCCCTGAGCCATTTAGTTATCACCTTTGCTTTATGGCAAGGTGCTCCATCATGCTGGAAAAGGCATTGTTGATCGCCAAACTGCTCTTGGACGGTTGGGAGAAGCTGCTCTTGGAGGACATTCTGGTACCATTCTTTATTCATGGCTGTGTTTTTAGGTAAGACTGTGAGAGAGCTGATTCCCTTGAATGAGAAGCAATCCCACACATGAATGGTTTCTGGATGCTTTACAGTTGGCATGAGACAAGACTGGTGGTAGCACTCACCTCGTCTTCTCCGAATAAGCTGTTTTCCAGATGTCCCAAACAATCGGAAAGGGGATTCATCAGAGAAAATGACTTTACCCCAGTCCTCAGCAGTCCACTCCCTGTACCTTTTGCAAAATATCAGTCTGTCCCTGATGTTTTTTCTGTAGAGAAGTGGCTTCTTTGCTGCCCTCCTTGAGACCAGGCCTTGCTCCAAGAGTCTCCGCCTGACAGTGCACAGTACAGATGCACACACACCTGCCTGCTGCCATTCCTGAGCAAGCTCTGCACTGCTGGTAGCCCGATCCCGCAGCTGAAACACTTTTAAGAGACGGTCCTGGCGCACTTTTAAGAGACGATCCATTTCTTGGGCGCACTGGAGTCTTTTTGGCAACAATGGAACCTCTCTCCTTGAAGTTCTTGATGATGCGATAGATTGTTGACTTAGGTGCAATCTTTCTACCTGCGATACTCTTCCCTGTTAGGCCATTTTTGTGCAGTGCAATGATTACTGCACGTGTTTCTTTAGAGATAACCATGGTTAACAGAAGAGAAACAATGATGCCAAGCACCAGCCTCCTTTTAAAGTGTCCAGTGGTGTCATTCTTACTTAATCATGAAAGATTGATCTCCAACCCGATCCTCATCAACACCCACACCTGTGTTAATGGAGCAATCACTTAAACAATGTTAGCTGGTCCTTTTAAGGCAGGGCTGCAATGATGTTGAAGTGTGTTTTGGGGGATAAAGTTGATTTTCTAGGCAAATATTGACTTTGCAAGTAATTGCTGTTAAGCTGATCCCTCTTTATTACATTTTGGAGTATATGCAAATTGCCATTTTAAAAACTGAAGCAGTAGACTTTGTAAAAATTATTATTTGTATTATTCTCAAAACTTTTGGCCATTACTGTAATGGAGGTCGGGGTTTATTTGGTTCCAGTAGATTGTGTGTGATTTATGGAAACGTGCCGCTGTCATAGTAAATGTGTGGCAAAAAAAAAAGGTCACAGGTCAAATTTACCTCGTACTGATCAGACGTAAGCCTTCAGGAGTTTTGGGGAATTTTTTTTTTTTTAAAGTTGCAAACGATAAATTGGGCGCAAATCCCAGATTATGCAAATTTTTGGGTGAATACTCAAAACAGGTAGATTAAAAAAAAAAAATCTATAAAATATTCACCTGGCAAATATTGGTTCATAAAATGGTGAAATGGGTGAAAAATCCAATTATTTACTTAAAAATAGGGAAAAAACCCTTGATAAATTTCTCCCATTGTGTTGTTACAGTAGCCTGAAGACTGATCCTAATGACTTATCATGCCTCGAATTCTGAAGTCTGTTCCATATTTGCGGAACGTGTAAATGATCCTTTAGTCTCAAAAGTATATCTTCAGAGACTAGAGGGAGGTGGGCGCCAGTTTTGATCATCATGTGACGGGAAAATCCTGCCCGCATGTACAGTAGGTACTAATAGCTGCACAATGTTACTGCTATTGCGATTGGCACAGACCTCACTTTCATTTTATAAGGTATACTTCCGAGATGAGTAAAGGAAAGATGTGAGTGGCGGGGAACAGAATAGATAAGACATTTTTTTTCGCTTTTTGGACACCATTAACTGCCGTAGCAACATTTAGGACACATCCAGAGTGTTACTGTGATTTATTGCATTTGCCTTCTACTTGTATTTCCTATGTATTTTGCCATATGATGGTCATACTGTATGTGAGTTTAATGTAAACTGTCTACTTTGCTGATGCTAAACCTGGAAGGACATCATCAATATATCCACATATACTTTGCATTGTAGAACTAACTAAAAAGTTTGGATGTGGTTAATCCAGCCGCCCCTAAGGTAGAGGGTAGGAATCTGGTTTAGACCAGCCAGTTCAAGGTAGTTAGTTAATTAGTTAGTTCAGTCTTCTCTCCTCAATGGGACCCCATAGAGATATCTTCTGGACCACAGCGGGCTACCTAGTACTGAGGAGTATTGTCTAGGACCTGAAAAGGCCTGAGGTCAGGCCTAGAGGAGCTTATGTTTTCTGAGTACCTTATTGTTATGTAGTTCGTCCCCTGGGAGCCAACCAGTAAAGATTTCTTTAGTGAAGTATTTTAGTACTGTCTCTAACATAATCTTGAATAATCGTTATAATGTTCGCCCCACATGTCCACAAAACTGCTGGAGAGGGCTCTGTGAAGTTCTATGGCACTTCTTTATACAAGAGACTTTACTTTGCACTGCCTTCACGCTTTTTTTCTCGTCACGTTTCTTCAGTAAAGGACTGTTCAATTATTCCATTAACTTGTGTCTGGTCCATTTATTTTGTATTTACCCTCTCTGCTTTCCAGACACAATACACGGGGGACTATTACAAGCAATCATCAGGCTGCTTACACTGATCAATGCTATGGTGAAACAGTGGGGGTGATGATCAGTGCACTGACAGGAGAGGCATAGAAGACGCTAACCTGATTTCAGGTTCCTATAGGGCACAGGGCTCTAAGAATGAAGGTAGTTTTTTTTAGTAAATTCTTCACTAAGGCTGTGTTCACAAAACGTAAAAAACACGGCTGTATTTCATAACATTTGCGCAAATACGGCCGTTGTTATGAATTACGGCCGCGTTTTTTACGTAGTGCGAACCCAGCCAAAATATTCACTTGAATAAATATGTAATTTAGTTTGGTAACTACTGCCCTTAGTGCATTGATCAGCCCTGGTGCACTATTGAGGCGATGCTCTGAAGTAAGGTCCCTCACTTATGAATATTGATAGGTTATGAGGGATCAGCGTTGTAGCCCCGCCCCCAGTACACCAAACTGCCTAATTTACATATTGATTAAAGTGAACAGTTAGCAAAAACTGTGCTGAGCATAAAGGTACGAAAATCACCTTCATTCTCATTGATATGAACATGTGGAGATCATAAGCAGGGCTCTCTAGCTAGGGAATCAAAGGTGGCCGCAGAGCTCTGAAGAAGAAAAGCTCGGACGTAGCCTTGAACTTCATCCTTAGATTTCTCTTCATAAGGTGTTTCTTGTTTTTTACACCACAATAAAGGGTCTTTTATATACTGAAGAGCTGAATGTCTTCTCGTCAATAGCACTATCCACTGACCCTAGGGTCACCATGCACTTAACCCCAACTTGCCTAATTGGGGCAAATAGGGAGAATAGGACCTGAAGAAGAGGCTGATCCTCAAAATGTGTTGTCCTTGTTTTATATTTATAATAAATGGCTGTTATCATTTTAAACTAAGTCTGTTTACGGTATTCTGCACCTGCCAGAACCACTACTTCACATGTTAACCAGCACCAGCTTTAGCTCCGTCTTATCCTATAGATGACCGACTGGATGGGAGACACTCATTTCTTGCAATTTTATACCAGAGACCCAGAGAAGTAGATACAGCTGATGGGCACATACTGTATAAGGCTACCAGGCTACCCAGAGCACAGGCACTGCAGGTGCATGGTCAATATACTAGACTTATTTTTACTGCACACTCAATGACTCGATAATGGCACAGTGTGCGCCTATTATTATTATGTTGTTGTTGTTGTTGTTTTTTTGTGGGGGGGGGTATGAGTGGGAATTTATCATTTAAAAAAAAAACTGCTATATGCTGTGACAAAAAAATCAGCAATTTTCTATTCCTTTTCATTATATTTTCATAGTTCAGGCAAAACCACGTGTGTCATTAACTATATATATATATATATATATATATATATATATATATATATATATTACACTGTATATATATAATTTTTTGGGTTGAGGATTTCAAATTTTATTGACGGGAGGGATTTATTGTAAGCAATTATCAGGCTGTGTACACTGATCAATGCTATCAGGGTATGTTCTTTAGCTTTGGTTGAATAGGCGCGGAGTGTGAGCGTAAAGAGAAAATTTAAACCCTCACGGACTTCTATGGGAATACTTTATTGGAATCACACGCCAAATGCAGCATGCATGTATACTTATAGGACAACAGAGTGGAAATCCCATTGAACACATTGGGACATTAGTCTCTACATATTTTACATGCGGAATTTCAAGCGGAATAGGCGTAAAATTAATCACGGATTTTGATTGAAATTCCTCGCTTATTCCTCAATGTGAACATACCCTCACACTGTAGGAGGTGCCTATAAGAGCTCTGACAGGAATGGAATCTGCTAATTAACCGCTTGAATGTGCGATTGCTGTTTATGGCAGCACCAAAGGGGTTAATTGACCGACATGAGCATGATTACTGATGTCTGGCCCAGTACTCACTACCTACTGTATGAAGCTCCAGACACTACAGCCTTTATCTGCAGTTACCGCCTGCTGTGCTGTTAGATCTTTTGTGTTTACTATTATTTTAACATATTTACATAGGAAAACGTGTAAATATATTGATCGCGTAAATCTGCTGCCACCTCCCTTTGGGAATACAGAGCAGTTGGAATCAAAGGTGGCAGCAGTGTTCAAAAGAAGAAAAGCTCATCCGTAGCCTTGAACTTCATGCTCAGATGTCTCTTCATAAGGTTTTTCTTGTTTTTTTACACCACAATAAAGAGTCTTTTATACATTTTTCATTTACACTTCCTTTTTTTTTTTGCACATTGTTAAGAGTTTGGACTGTGCAGAGAAGCAGAGGTGACTCACTGTGATAGCATCATGTTGTGCCAAATGACAAACTCAGCTCTGCCAGGTCCATGGATAACTGTAGTTTTCCTCTAATTCACAGTTTCTGTTTCTGCCATACTAATGTATAATACCATATGTTGCTTCCTTGTTTTGCAGTAGATCATTATTTTTTATATGATATAATCTGCTGCAGTGATTTAGTATTTAGTAAGCATGTACTTTATATGATGCCAAATGTATCCTACACTACATGACACTACAAGCAACATTGGATAACCTTGTAATAGTAACAGAATCCGATAAGTATACATGTGTGCTGCATTTTGCGTATATGCCAGGATAACTTCCAGAGTATATCAAGTATATCTGTAGTCCACCATTAACATGACTGTGACCGAGAGTATCTGTTTGGCTGCTAACAGTCAGTATGTCTTTATTTCCTGTATAGAATATCCTAGTCAGCTATGCTACTCTATACAGAGACTTAGCTAGTCAACATAAACCTGCACTCTAATATACATCTATGCTAGATTAAAACAAATGTACCACCCCGCCCATAGAGAGGCATCATAGAGGGCAGGGGTTTCCTCTTACTGAGGGTGGGCCAGCCCGCCTCCAGTGCTTCAGCCCAAGCCGCTGCTCGTAATAGACCAGCGTAGTGTGTGGGAATCGGACTGCGGTTCAAAAACAGGACTGGGTCTTCCCACGACCCGCTGCTGTTCTATTCATGTGCAAAACTTAAAGGGAGTCTGTCAGCACCTGGGCTGGTCCCGAGGTGCTGACAGTGTAGTGAAGGTGCATGTCCGTTAATGTATGCCGTACCTTTCTTTTAGTAATCCGTGCAGTAGTTTTTTTTTTATTCTTGCTTGTAACTTGTAGTGGTGTGGAGTTTGTGTTGCACTTAGGCACGCCTCACCACCGCTTCCTCCTCCCTGTTTGCTGCCCGGCCTCCTGCTTCCTGATGACGTTGCTGGCAAGGGCCGTACGCCGACTTGCCAGTATGCCCACAGTTGCGCCGCTCATCTGCACTACGGCGCATGCGCGATTCAGGATGCAGGGTCCAGGGCGCATACTGGCAAGTCGCCGCGCGGCCCTTGCCAGCAACCTCATCAGGAAGCAGGAGGCCAGGCAGCAAAGAGGGAGGAGGGAGCGGTGGTGAGGCGTGCCTAAGTGCGGCACGAACTCCTCACCACTACAAGTTACAAGCAAGAATAAAAAAATAACTACTGCACGGATTACTAAAAGAAAGATACCGCATACATTAACGGACATGCACCTTCACTATATTGTCAGCATCTCTGGACCAGCCCAGGTGCTGTCACTGTCGTTTTTTTTTTTTTTTTTTGCAGAAATCAATAGTCCAGGCAATTTTAAGAGATTTTGTAATTGGCTTTATTAGGCAAATATGCCATTATCTGCATTCAAAAAGACTTTCCCCAGGTGTCCCCCCCTCTCTTTAATCTCATTCACTGCTTATTATCAGGAAATCTCAACCCTTTATGTCAGTCAGGCCCTGTGTAACCTATGGAGAGGGGGGGAGGAGGGAGATTATCCGGCAGCAGAGAGCTGTAAATTAACTCTTTGTTGTCCTGTTTTGGTGCCTCATCTCCCTCCACCCCTCCCCTCTCTATAAGAGAACCATGAAGATGTTGGGAGAGCTTCAAACTGCTTTTTCATGATAAAAACGCATTTTTCAGCTAATAAACCCAATTGCAAAGTTTTTTTTAAAATCGCCTGTACTATTGATTTCTGCAAAAAAAAAAAAGAAATGAAACAACAGTGACACTTTAAAGCAATTGTACTGATGGTACTTTCACTTTAACCCCCTCCAGCCAGAAGCATTTAGCAATGTATTTGTATTTTTTTTTCTTACCTTCTAAGAGCCATTTATTTACTTATTTATTTTCTGTTGACAGAGCTGTTGTGGTATAAATTATACTTTTTATTGCTGCCCTCCTTATTTCCATTTGATACAATCTGAGCTTAGTTGAGGGAAAAAAATTAAAGCAACAGAAGAAAATATTATGTTATTGAAAGAGTAGTAGATGCTTGGAACAACCTTCCAGCAAGGGGCCCATTACACGGGACGATTATTGTACGAAAAATCATTATATTGTTCAAATTTAAACAATAATTGTCCTGTGTAATTGCAGGCAACGATCGTTCGTGTGTTGTTGATCGTTGATGTAGATCTGAACCTAAAATCATCACTCATCGTTTGTGTAATTGCACATCGTTCCTTCTTTTGCTGGGTTCAGATAGGGGAAAACGACCATAGTAACGATCGTAGCTAACAACTATCGTTCTGTGTAATGTGGTGAACGATCTCAGGTTAACGATAAACAATCTCGTTTGTGATCGTTTATCTTTAGTTGTTAATCGTTAAAAATTGCTTTGTGTAAGAGGACCCTAAGTGAATGTAAACCTGCCTGGGATAAGCATATATATCAGGCTGGGTTAACACTGTCGGGGAGATTTATCAAACATGGTGTAAAGTAAACCTGGCTCAGTTGCCCCTAGCAACCAATCAGATTCCACCTTTCATTCCTCACAGACTCTTTGGAAACTGAAAGGTGGAATCTGATTTGTTGCTAGGGGCAACTGAGCCAGTTGCACACAATCTAAAATATACTTCCATTGTAATCTGTACAGGTTTACTTTTCCACATACTGTATAATTCCTAGGAGGCAAGTTGAGGAGTTCAGGCCATCAATCTTACTGAAGAAGAAAACATTTTTCTTAAGTTTCCTTGTCCCTTTGGTAGTCAGCAAGTGATCAATATGATCAAAACACTTAGAGGGGGAGATTTATCAAACAGGGTGTAAAGTGAAACTGGCTCAGTCGCCCCTAGCAACCAATCAGATTCCACCTTTCATTTTCCAAAAAGCCTGTGAGGAATGAAAGGTGGAATCTGATTGGTTGCTAGGGGCAACTGGGCCAGTTTCACTTTAAGCCATGTTTGATAAATCTCCCCCATAGAATTTTGGCCTTTCCTTTGGATAATCCTGTATGTTTCAGTGGCTCCATTTTTACTCTGCATACAGATTATTATTCTAAGTAACATCGAAGGAGACAATAGACTTACATTTTGTAGAGTCAGATCACTAATGTTTGTAGAGATTGCTCGTAGCCAGTCCGCACTGTCATGCGCTGAACTAAACTGGAGAGTCCCGGAGCTGACTCCATCTTGGGCCAGAAGTTCGAATGAATTTGGTCTGTTACAAGAAGAAGAAGACAGTTACTTTATTGTATAGTGATAAGTTACCAGTCTGGCTGGATTCCATGTCCTGGGCCATAGAACGACATTTTATAGAGTGAAAGTCCAGCTCTACAAGTTAAAGAACTTTATATAAACTATTTAGGCCTAAATAAATGTATTGTATATATGCTGGGTATGCTTGACTTGACTATGCTTGAGGGTATTCCTACAAAAATCTTAACTGGTTTTAGAAAGTAATAGAGATTTGTAGTTTAATTCTATTCAAAAATCTCAAGTCATCCGGTACTTCTCAGCTGCTGTATGTCCTTTTCTTTTTAAGGGTGGGTTCACACTATGGAATTCTCGCGGACAGTGTCAGCTGAATTCCATCGGCTGTCCGTGCTCACGGCCTTTCCGGCGGCTCCGTAGACACCATTCTTTCGGCGGATAGCAGAATACGCCAGCCCATAGAATGGTGTCTATGGAGCCGGCGGAAAGGCGCGCGGCCGTGCGCGCCGACAGCCGGCGGAATTCCGCGGAGTTTATCCGTGAGAATTCAGTAGTGTGAACCCACCCTTAATCTGACACAGTGCTCTCTGCTGCAACCTCTGTCCATTCAGTGAATTGTGGCCGCAGAAAGACCTGTCAGTTCACATAATGAAGCGAGTGGCTCCGGGCGTTTGCTTCATTGTGTGCTATAAGAGTTCTGATGCGGGCGCGCACTGATGCGCCCGCATTAGAACACTGTGGCCGGCCGGTCTCATACGCCGTGTGAACATAGCCTTAAAGTGGTATTCCTGCAAATATATATATATTTTTAAAGTTATATAACATTATTGTATTTATTGACTAATTATTATTATTTATTTTTTTTACATTGAATAGCAGCAGTAAGGGGTGAAATGGCCCCTCTGCTGCCACCAATGGCTGTGTTAGGAACTGCAGGGCTACATTAGTCCTGATCCTGCGCACAGTGACATATTACTGTACACAACACACATTACTAGGGATATTGAGCCTCCCATTATGTCTATTCTAATGCATGTTTGCACTTGAATAGACATTATACTTAAAGAAAGTTATATTACCAAGTTAATAAAGGAATTAAAATAATAATAATATTAATAATAATAATAATAATAATAATAATAATAATAATAATAATAATAATAATAAAATTAATATTATAATTATTTTTATAATTATTATTATTAGTAGTAATATTATCAATAGTAATAAATATTATTATTATTATTATTATTATTATTATTATTATTATTTCCTTTTAATTTCAGCTAGTAATCCACACAAACAGTATTATGAGCAGTGGCGAGACCCACTGTGATCACTTTGATCAGCTACTGTCAATAATCCTCCTCTGCCTGCACAAGTGGTGAAGGATACGAAATAGAATCCTTATATGTCAGGTATTAAAATCAATGGGCCTCATCTTTGAAATGTATTGATGAGCTGATTCCTCCAGGGGGTGAATTGCTCTTTGTAGCCACTTTCCACTCTGGCTACCTGGCACTTTAGGTTACGTGATGTCAAGTCAGAGATGAGTCGAGATCAAAAAGGCTGCGTCATTGTGTAATTGCTGACGTGCCATTTAGAGGTGGCATGGTGCTGAGACCTGAGACTGTGATGTATGTTTTGTAGATTTCTGAAAATAAAGCTATAAAAGGTGTTATTTTTCTAAATTAAATAAAATGTAATTTCTGTGAAACAACTAATGGGTTAAAAGAAAAACACCATTATAAAAAAAAAAAAAAAAAAAATTATGATAGGAAGATCTGTGGGGGCTTCTAAGGTATGGACCTCTTAAATCCACTTCAGGACTGAATTGGTTTTAAAAAAACCAAATATTAATAATTTGGAAAATTGCTACAAAACGCACAAGTGGCAATTACTAACTGTGTTTTCTGGCTATAATGTTTCCAAATGTTTTGCTACTTTGGTGCTTTTCACATATAGGCAAATAATCTATCAATCATCATTTGCCAATAACATAAATTACAGCATGACCCCCCCCCCCCCCCCCAATCAGAGAATCCCTTGAATAAATAAAAGCATCCCAGAGTTGTTACCGCATAAAGGGTCTCGTCCTTAAAGGAAATGCGTTATCTGAAAATGACTTATTGGTCAAATTAAGTTTTTATGTCTTTATGTTTTCCCCCCCTGCTCCTGCTGGCTGCCGGATTTTATAAATCACCAGAATCTCCGGCGCTGACACGTCATGACCTGGCTGATAGACTGGCCGCTCAGCCAGTGAGTGACGGGTGGGACGCCACTTCAGCCGGGACAGGCTTTTTCTTCCAAAGTCGTGAGGTCATCACGAATCGGGGGGAAATGCCTTCCGGTGGGGGTCCCTAGGCCAGTTCCGCTGCTCACTGCTTGCTTGAGGAGAGGTAAGTCTGTACATGTTATCAGTTTCCCCCTCTCTCTACCAGCTGCCTGACTTTATAAATCGCCAGACTTCTTTCTCCATTTAGGTAGAAGAAAGCCATGGAGCCATTCATCAGCCAGAGTGGAGAATTCTTCAGGTAAATAGTACACAAGTATTTATACTGCTTCCAAATTCCTCATCACTCAATCAAAACTTTGTTGACCTTACTTTCCATGTCTTTGCTATGCAGCGCTCAGGTTGAGATCCTGACCTTAGGAAGAGAAATTTGTATTTCAGGTAACAATGCACAGACAGAACACCATTGGGGAGTTCCTATGTCATCATAGTTATTCTGAGACTCCCTTAAATAAAATATGAGGGGACAAAGGTTATCCTGCTGGTTGCCTGATGAGGACACAGGTTCGTAAACCTTATAATGGCTCCAATTTGTTTGTGAATCTTATTTAGAATACAAGTCTGACTGTAAATGTTTAGTCAACTTCTACAATGAGATGTAATTTGGTCGCTCATTGCCTCCTCCCTTCATGGGAAGTCCTTGTTTTTAACATCTTGTGATTGGCCCCCCGATTTTGCAGCCCTGCTGAACACAGACTGGACCAACCTCCTTCATTGATCATTCCTTCATGTTCCCAGACCAGCACTGAGCAGTCTGTGATTTCAACCATTTCTCGCTGTATGTTTCTCAGCACTTCCTGCTCACACATTCCTCTTGGCCCCTCCTCCCTCCATAGACTTGTATGGACAGTCTGAGCCAGTGGCGTAAGTAGAAATGGCTGGGCCCCATAGCAAACGTTTGATTGGGCCCCCTTCCCGACCGACCACTAAGCCGTGATGTGTAGTCATAACTGCAGTGCTTTCAGTTAAAGGAACATTTGCAGATCCCGGGATGCCCGCTTGGCCAACTCGTGCTGCAAATGATGATGGCTTAGGGGGCCAAGTGTATTGCAGGAGCAGACCATGGGGCTCCCTGATGTGGCGGGCCCCATAGCAACCGCTATGGCTGCTACAGTGGTAGTTACGCCCCTGGTCTGAGCCCTTATTCATTTGTGATTGCAGGAGGAAGCTCTTTTGCTTGGAAAGATGTATTACAGAGTTGTTGTTGTTGTTTCTATTCACTTGTAATACCGATTTCTGTACATTGAGTTGGAAAATGGAGATAAATTAATAGAGTTAGCATGAATACACTGTATGGGCAATCACGGGGCAATCGGGGCACTTCCAAATCCATATCATTTTAATCGTTATCAGGCTAATCTGAGCTGATTCAGTTCATCTCTTTTGGAAAATACAAAGGCATTAATTACATGGGATAGTTTAAACTAAAACATGGCTGCCTTCTAGTAATACAAACCTTAACTTTACTGTAGAAGCCTTGAACCTTGAAATTCGAGCCATTAGTAAAGGAATTGAAAGTTCATCTATCCATCGCTTTTCATATTTGGGTTCTTGAATTGTAGGTGAGGAAGGTGATGAGGGGGCCTAAAGAAAGAATAGAGTTTTCAATGGAAAAAAAAAACATTCTACAAAAGTGAATAAAATATTAAACATTTGCACTTATTCCTTAAAGGGAAATAATTAGCAGGTCAGAATCATTTAGCCTGCACATATGTTCCTATAGGGCACTGGGCGCTAAAGATGAAGGTAAGCTTCTTACTGTGATTCTCGGCACAGTTTTCGTGAACTTTAAAGTTTCCTACTGTAGATATGTAAATTAGGCAGTTTGGTGCACTGGAGGCGATCCCGGGTGCCGCAAGTAGCCCGGGATCGCGGCTATTAGCGGGCACGGTCCGATCGCCGTGCCCGCTAATTAAGTACTTAGAAGCAGCTGTCAAAGTTGACAGCTGCTTCTAAATACTTGCTCATATCCATCCCTGGTGGTCTAGTGGGGGGATCGCCCCCCTGCGGCGCGATTGCGGGGGGGCGATCCCCGCATCCATCCCGGGCCGGGGTCTGCGCCGTAATGGCGCTGATCCCGGCTCGGCATTCTATTGCTTTTGGCTGCAGCAGCCAAAAGCAATAGAACATTGATCTCATGGATTCATGCAGTATAACTATACTGCATGGATCTCTATGAGAGATCAGAGTGCATATACTAGAAGTCCCCCAGGGGGAATAACCCTAACCCCAGGGGGAATAACCCTAACCCCAGGGGGAATAACCCTAACCCCAGGGGGGCTTCTAGTATATGTGTAAAGTAAAAGAAAAATGTATTTTTAATAACACAAAATCCCCTCCCCTAATAAAAGTCTGAATCACCCCCCTTTCCCCATTTTATAAATAAAAATAAATAAATTAATTAATAAACAAACATGTTTGCTATCGCCGCATGCATAATCGCCCGAACTATTAATTAATCACATTCCTGATCTCACACGGTAAACGGCAAAATTGTGCATTTTTGGTCGCATCAAATCCAGAATAATTGTAATAAAAAGCGATCAAAAAGTCGTATATGCGCAATCAAGGTACCGATAGAAAGAACACATCATGGCGCAAAAAATGACACCACACACAGACCCATAGACCAAAGTATAAAAGCGCTATAAGCCTGGGAATGGAGCGATTTTAAGGAACATATATTTTCTTTAAAAGGTTTTAATTTTTTACAAGCCATCAAATCAAATAAAAGTTATATATGTTACATATCGTTGTAATCGTAACAACTTAAGGAACATATATAATGAGTCAGTTTTACCCCAGGGTGAACGGAGTAAAAACAACCCCCCCCCCCCCAAATAAAAAAAAAAAAACATTTTTTTTTTCAATTTCACCACACATATAATTTTTTTCTGGTTTCCCGGCACATTTTAGGCAAAAATTACATCTGCCATAGCAAAGTACAATTAGTTGCGCAAAAAATAAGGGCTCATTTGGGTCTCTAGGTGGAAAAATGCAGGCACTATGGCCTTATATACACGAGGAGGGAAAAACGAAAACGCAAAAATGAAAACTGGCTGTGTCCCCTAAGGGTTAAAGTGCATATAAGGGACTGAGCTATTGAGTTGCAGTAAGTAGCAGATTATTATATAAGTATAATTAGGTTGTTAGGTGATGAGCCATTGGGAATGTATACACTGTAACAATTATAAATGTGGAGGGGAATCAGTAACTGGGATGACATTGTAGATTTGAAGCTTTTAAAGCAAAGCGATAGCCGTGCTCAAATGAGAAAGCGAGAGTAAAATTAAGCGTAATTGATGCAAAATGAAGGCAAAGGTTGGAGAACATGACAGATCATGATCCGCAGGAGCTGCATTCAGTCACCTGGGTCTGTGGGCTAGACTCAGGGAGAACGACGCTGTGTGTTGGAAATGAAAGGTCACGCACATCAGCCAACTTCATAGCTAATGGAAAATTGCTTGTGAGAACTATGAAGCCAATGTATTAATACAATGAATTATATTAAAAATGTCATCTTATATGAGAGCTAAAAATGCCGGGAATACGAGTGCATTACAATGACTATAGAAATGTATTCATATAAGATACTTTACATCCTTTGGCTATAGAGTTTCAGGCATAGTTACACAAAGCCCACATCAAGAGCAATCATCAGGTCTGTGTAACATTGTGTACAGCTTGAATGGATTACTTGGTTATTTGTTCCTTCTATATACCTCTAACTAGCTTGTTCTACATGTCACTATTATTGTTATTTATTTATTTTTATATAAAACATTCTTACATGTAAATAGTTTTCCACATTATCAAATAAAAGTGGCTTCGACTTTATCTTCCAGTCGCCTATAGTCTCAGTCTGTAGAAAATATTAAAGCAAATCTGTATACACCCCACCCCCAAACCGCTGGTACTGTTACATAGCGTATGTCAATCCGTGAACTGTCCCGGGTACTTTTGGCTGCTGGTGCCATTATTTGCCTTAAAGGGGTACTCCAGCAGGGGGGGGTTATTTTGTGATCTAGCCGGGGAGGAGGGGGCTGAGAGAAAAGACGTCCACTCACCTCCCCGGATCCAGCGGCGGGTCCCATATCGCGGCGCTCCAGTTCCCGGTTCCCAGCCGCTTCCTGGTGTCTGATGCGGGCTCGAAACGTGGCGCTCAAGTCCGCTCAGCCGGTCAGTGAAACGGATCCCGCCTCTGTCACTGACTGGCTGAGCGGCCTTGAAGCGTCACGTCTCGAGCCCGCATCAGACACCAGGAAGCGTCCGGGAACCGGGGACCAGAGAGCCGCGATACAGGACCCGCCGCTGGATCCGGGGGGTGAGTGGAAGTCTTTTCTCTCAGCCCCCTCCTCTCCGGCCAGATCACAAAATAGCCCCCCCCCCCCCCGCTGGAGTACCCCTTTAAGTCCCCGTTCACACAGAGCAAGAACGGCGGAATGCCACCAGCCTCCATGTCATAATGACACTCTATGGGAGGCTTGTGCGCTGCATCTCTCAGGGTCTCTCCGCGCTGAAGAATAAACAATCATTCTTCAGAGCCGTGAGATGCAGTGCGCGAGCCTCCTATAGAGTATCATTATGACACGGAGGCTGGCAGCATTCCGCGGCGGACATTCTGTGTGAACGGAGCCAAAGGGTACAAACTCACTGGGCGGATCCGCAGCGAGAAACCTAGGGCACAGACCCTTTAGGTTTTAGGGTACAAACTCACTGGGCGGATCCTCAGCGAGTTTCTCTCTGCGAATTTGCAGCGAGATCCGCTGCAGATACCTGCCCTGTACAGTCTATGGGTAGACAAACTGCTATGGGCAGATGGACATCCTGCTACGAGTTTGTCCGCAACCTGCCCCGTTAACCCCCGCCAGCTAAAGTGTATACATCACCTGGTCCCCGCTCCGGCTTTCTTTGGGGATCCCGGTGTCTTCACGTCCCGCTCAGCCAATCAGTGTGCTGTGGCAGGGCAGCGCATTGATTGGCTGAGCGGGACGTTTTGGGAATCCCCAAAGCAAGTTGGAGCGGGAAGCAGGTGATGTATATGCTTCAGCCAGCGGGAGGTGAGATATTTTTGTATATTTATGTATATTTGCACAACAGTACAAAAGCATTTATTACTTACTGTGTTGGACGTATTTCCATTTAAATGTAAACCACTGTCAAAAAGAGGAGATGAAGTACCACTGCTGTGATCACTGGGCGGGTCTGGGGAACCTGGAAAAAACACATAATAGTGCATACATGCATGGTAAGATTTATTACTAAACAGGAAACACTGGGTAATACTGATATGGAAAATTCGTTTTAGTAGACAGTAAATTTTACTGTAGCACCAAGTGTCAGGCAGCTGCCGCCAAGACAAATAAGAATGAAAAAAGAGGCAGGGTGCATATATATAATCACAATATGGGTTATTTGGTTTAGAAAAAAAAAGACAGCTAAGGAGTAATCAAATGAAAATGGAAATAAAAAAAATTATATGATGCACTGGGGGTCGGTCCTGTAGACTTCAGTACATCGCTCTGCCCAATCTCCAGCTCCTTCCTTCATGAATGTTCACATGGAACCTCACTGCAGTAGATGGCAGGCAAGCAGAGCAATCTTTTTTTTTTTTTTTTTTTTTTTTGATTTATAGTTTTATTGCAAGATTTTTATAAATTTTACATACAAACAAGGGGACAACAACACGTTGTCCATAACACTTACAAACATAAAAAGAAAAAAAGACAAAAAAATGCAGAGATATAAAGTACAAGGTAACAGAAATAAACAATAGACAAATAAACTAACAGATGAGCCATCTCCTATCCAAGGGAATGAATTACAACCTTATAGGTTAGCACAGTTTTAATAGTATAGTGTTCTGAGTAAGGGCAATACTAATCTGGTTGTCTCTAGTGTAGCACAATAATCTTTAACGTAACGCAATTCAGGGTGGCATTATGCCTAAGTCTTCCTGATCAATTAATCGCAGAAGAGGTATGACACCTGACAGACCATATGTGTTGCCCACACTAATGGGCAGTGAGAGCAGCTAAAGGCTGAGAGTCCGCTATTTGCATGAGAGGAGATAAGGAACGATTTATCCATTTCTCCCAATTGGACCTCACTTTAGCGAGAGACCCCAATCTGTTAGCAATGGACAGTTCCATCTGACAATTATAATTAACCCCATTGCATATTTCACTGATGGTTGGTATTGTTGTACTTTTCCATAATTTTGCAATACAATTTCTGGTGGCTAGGAGTATGTGTGAGAAAACTGTGAGGTCAGGTAAACCCCAATCCTCGGACCCCAAGCCTAATAGTGCTAATCCTGGTGACCATGGAACCTTAAAGGTAAGAATACTCTTTATAAGTGTGTATACTTGAGCCCACATTAGCTGGATCTTTGGGCAGTTCCACCAGATATGGAGTAGATTTCCTATTTCTTTTTGGCACCTCCAGCATAATGGAGATGAGGTGGGGTATATCTTGGACAGTCGGTAGGGGGTTAGGTACCACCTGTATAATAGTTTGCGTGAGGCTTCTAGGTGGTTGATACACCTGGACACTCTAGATACTATGGTATATATATGGTTCCACTGGGCTTGTGAGATGGAGCAAGATAGGTCATTTTCCCACTTAACCAAACATGGAAGGATGTATGCATTCCCTTGCAGGGCCTTATAGGCTCTAGACAGGCCCTTGGGGCGTAGTTCCTGATTATGGAAGTATTGCTCGTACATAGGGTCGGCGGATTTCTTTGGCGAGGAACTTGAGAGCTTTTGTAAACAATGTCTCAGTTGGAGATATTTATAAAAGTCCCTGCAGGGAATACCATACTCAGATGTTAGCACATTAAAGGACTTCAGATCCTTATTGTCATATAAGTCCCCAATTGAGAGAATACCCTTAGCTGTCCAATTACCATAGTTAGAATCAGGGATCAGTGAATGTAATATTTCCAGAGGTAGAGATAGATAACATGATGGAAGTAATGAGGAAGCTATGGAAGGAATGTTCCATACTTGTATAGCTGTGGTAATGGTGGGAGACACATATTTCAAGTTAGGGAGTTGAAATCTTGAAGATTCCATAAAAGCTTTTAGATTTCCATCTGGGGTGCATGAGGACTCGATATCTACCCACTGTTTAGAGGTGTCATTCGCCCACCAGTATCTAAGCTGGTCCACCAGGTTAGCAGTGTAATAAACTTTGACGTTAGGGCACCCCAACCCCCCATGGTGCGGAGGTAGACACAGTACTTTTTCTGAGACCCTAGCTCTTTGTCCAAGCCATACAAAGTTGTTAATCACTTTCTGTATACGCTTCAACAAAAAAATGGGAATCTTGACAGGGATATTCCTGAAAAGGTATAGAATTTTGGGGAGTATAACCATTTTAGCAGAAGAGATTCTGCCTACCCAAGAAATTGGCAATTTGGAGAATGCTGTTACATCTTTAGAGATAGTTGTGATAAGAGTGTTAACATTTGTTGTAACTAATTTGGTCAGTGGGGAAGTGAGGGTGATGCCCAAATATGGTACTGCTCCCTCTACCCACCGGTACGGGTATGTGTTTTGCAGTTGAGTTTTGGTACCTGTAGGGATGCCCATGTCCAAGATGAGGGATTTGGTTGCGTTGTGTTACGGCCGCGGCGGCGTCCCGCGTTCCGGGCCGCCGCCGCGACCGCTACCTGCCCTATGCAGCAGCCGGTGTCCATAGTCGGGGACCCGGCGCTGCTGTCACCTCGGCCCCGGGGGGCGCCTCACCTCTCCACGCTCCTGTCTCCCGCTGTGCCGGCCGGCGCGCGCGTCCCCGCCTCCTAGGGCGCGCGCGCGCCGGCTGTCTCAGATTTAAAGGGGCAGTGCGCTCCTAATTGGTAGTTGCACCCAATCACTCCCCTATAAATCCCAGCATGCCCTGTCCTTAGTGTTGGAGCCTCTACATGCTTCCCATAGCGTTTGGCCCAGCCCCCTGTTGTTCCTGAGTCCTATCTGTTACCTGGTCCCAGTCCCTGTTCCTGAGTCCTATCCGTTACCCGGTCCCTAGTCCCTGTTCCTGGTTCCTGTTTCCCTGTCACTCCATCTGTTCCTGCGTTCAGCCTGTCACGTGCGCTCTCACCTGCAGACCTTTGCCAGTGCCATCTCCTGCCTACTGCTCCTGCCACGCCTCGCCTGCCGTCACCAGCAACCAAGCCAGGGGTAGCGACCTGGGGGTCGCCTGCCGCAGCAAGTCCATCCCGCCTTGCGGCGGGCTCTGGTGAAAACCAGCGGCCCCTTAGACTCCGCTCCCTGGTGAGGTTTGTGCCATCGCTGGTGCCGGTCCAGTGGATCCACTACTCCAGGCGTTACAGTAGGCTCCAACCATGGATCCCGGCGAGGTGCCAGATCTCCGTGACGTCGCCAGAGTGGTCGCGCAACAGGCTCAACAAATCCAGAAACAGTCACAGCAGATCCAGCAACTCACTGCCGCCTTACAGCAGCAGACTACTGCCCAGCGCACACCATCTCCTGACGCTGCTTCTTCACTCCGACTGGCTCTCCCAAGCAAGTACTCTGGGGACTCTAAGTTGTGCAGAGGATTCCTGACTCAGTGCACCATGCACATTGAACTTTTGAGTAGTCAGTTTTCCACCGAGCGCTCTAAAGTGGCTTTCATCATCAGCCTATTAGAGGGTAGAGCCCTGGCCTGGGCCACGCCACTGTGGGACCGTGATGATCCTGTTGCTGCCAATCTCCGGGCCTTCCTATTCGAGTTTCGCTCCGTCTTTGAGGAACCTGCCCGTGCTTCTTCGGCCGAGACTGCTCTCCTCAACCTCTCTCAAGGCAGCTCCTCTGTCGGTGACTACGCCATCCAGTTCCGCACCCTGGCAGCTGAATTGGACTGGAACGAGGCCGCCCTGTTGGCCACCTTCAAGAAGGGCCTGTCTAGTCGAGTGAGAGACGTGCTCGCTGCCCGAGACCTGCCTACCTCCCTGAACGAACTCATTCTACTGGCCACCCGAGTTGATACTCGTTTTTCGGAGAGGGAGGAGGAGGTTCGGCATGAACATTTACTAACCCATTCCCGTCGCCACCCCCAGCTGGCGCCGGTTTTCCAGAATCCTGACCTTTCGATGTCCCAGCCCTCTCCTGAGATTCCTATGCAGGTGGAACGGGCTCACCTGACGCCTGATGAAAGAATCCGGCGCCTGGAGCAGAATCTCTGTCTCTATTGCGGTGGTTCCGATCACTTCCGGCTGGGATGTTCCCTACGTCCCCAAACATCCGGAGGACGCTCGCACCTAGGGCCGGTGGGACAGGTGTCCCTAGGTGCGAATGCCACCATTCCAAGTCTGTCTATGCCTGTTTCCATCCGGACTCCCTCAGGACAAAATCATCAGACTACTGCCTTCCTCGATTCTGGCTCAGCAGGCAGTTTTATTGCGGCAACATTGGTCCAAAGATGGCGGCTACCCGTGACCCGACTAGCCAGGCCCCTGACTATCTCCTCGGTCACGGGCGAAATTCTTACCGACCGTGTGTCCTACCAGACCGCATCTTTAGTCCTCCAGGTGGGTCCTTCACATCAAGAAGAGATATCCTTCTACGTCCTGCCCCATTCTTCCCCCGCGGTCCTCCTGGGACTCCCGTGGCTACAAGAACATGCCCCTCAGCTGGACTGGAGAACCGGGGAGATTCTCAGTTGGGGTCAGGACTGTTCCCACCAGTGTCTCAAGTCACCTCAGACCAAGTGTATTATGTCATTTCCTGTCCCGGCCAAGCCTCTATCCGGCCTACCGGCAGAAGACCAAGACTCGGCGGATGCCTTCTCTGCCGAGGTGTACCCTCTCCCCGTACCCAAGACTAAGGTCGTGTCCTCTCACCACCGGAAGAACTTACAGAAGGTCCCTTGCCACGTTATACCGCCTGATCGCCTAGTACCAGTCGTCACCTCCACTCTTCAGAGAGTACCCCCCGGAAAGACTCATGTTCACCCTGCGCTTCGAAGAGGTATTTTGAACTGGGGACATTCCTCGTTGGAGGCCGGGCACCCGGGAGTCCGTAAGACCGGCCAACGGATCTCTCGCCACTACTGGTGGCCCAGCCTATCCCAAGATGTCAAAGACTTTGTGGCTTCCTGTGCCATTTGCAGGCAAGAAAGAGGGGGAGGCCAAAGGGGGGGGGTACTGTTACGGCCGCGGCGGCGTCCCGCGTTCCGGGCCGCCGCCGCGACCGCTACCTGCCCTATGCAGCAGCCGGTGTCCATAGTCGGGGACCCGGCGCTGCTGTCACCTCGGCCCCGGGGGGCGCCTCACCTCTCCACGCTCCTGTCTCCCGCTGTGCCGGCCGGCGCGCGCGCCCCCGCCTCCTGGGGCGCGCGCGCGCCGGCTGTCTCAGATTTAAAGGGGCAGTGCGCTCCTAATTGGTAGTTGCACCCAATCACTCCCCTATAAATCCCAGCATGCCCTGTCCTTAGTGTTGGAGCCTCTACATGCTTCCCATAGCGTTTGGCCCAGCCCCCTGTTGTTCCTGAGTCCTATCTGTTACCTGGTCCCAGTCCCTGTTCCTGAGTCCTATCCGTTACCCGGTCCCTAGTCCCTGTTCCTGGTTCCTGTTTCCCTGTCACTCCATCTGTTCCTGCGTTCAGCCTGTCACGTGCGCTCTCACCTGCAGACCTTTGCCAGTGCCATCTCCTGCCTACTGCTCCTGCCACGCCTCGCCTGCCGTCACCAGCAACCAAGCCAGGGGTAGCGACCTGGGGGTCGCCTGCCGCAGCAAGTCCATCCCGCCTTGCGGCGGGCTCTGGTGAAAACCAGCGGCCCCTTAGACTCCGCTCCCTGGTGAGGTTTGTGCCATCGCTGGTGCCGGTCCAGTGGATCCACTGCTCCAGGCGTTACACGTTGAGCTTATAGTAACTGATGGAGCCGTAATCATGCAATATTTGGGATATGTGAGAAAGGGATTCAAGCGGGGACGAAACACATAGTACAATGTCGTCAGCGAAGAGCCCAATGCGATGCTCTCCCTTGCCTATAGTAATACCCTTGATTCCTGGAGACATCCTTATAGTTTGGGCTAGGGGCTCAATGGCTAATACAAAAATAGTGGGGGACAGGGGGCACCCCTGTCTCGTCCCATTAGTTATCTGAAAGGGGGATGACAAAGTACCTGATGAAAAAACCTGGGCTGAAGGGAGGGTATATAGGGCCATAATTGCTTGGAGAAAGGGACCTTGAAATCCGAATTTAGTGAGTACTGCACGGAGGTATCCCCAGTGTACTCGGTCGAACGCCTTCTCCGCATCCAGGGTTAGGAGCAGAGAAGGCGTTCGACGTCGCTCGGCCTCAGCGATGATGTTTATCATTCTGCGGGTTCCATCTACTGTCTGTCGCCCCTTTACAAACCCTACTTGATTGTGATGTATCAATTGGGGGATTATATCCGTTAATCTATAGGAGAGTAATTTGGAGAAAATTTTTAGATCTGTATTTAAGAGAGATATTGGGCGGAAATTGGCTGGGGTATCCATGCTTTTACCTGGCTTTGGTAAGGTTACGATAAGGGCCTTTAGCATTTCTGCGGGGAGGGTTCCAGAATGCATTATGCAGTTAAATAGTCTAACTAGGTAGGGAGTTAGAATATTTCTATAATGTTTAAAATATTCATTGGTAAATCCATCCGGACCCGGGGACTTATTGGATTTTAAGGTACGGATAATGGTGAGTACTTCTGTGTCAGTTATAGGTTGGGACAATGCTTCCCGCTGTTCCGGGGTTAGGGATGGAAGAGAAATGTTTTCTAAAAATTTTTTAATTTCGTCTTGATTTGGTTGGAGTGTGGAGGGATCTCGTGCTAGATTATATAAAGAATCATAATATTCTGCCATAGTGTCAGCTATGCCTTTGGGGTCCATTACTTTATTTTGTTTGTTATTCACTAGGTACGGTATGCGCGATTTAGCCGCCCGGTTTGAGAGACATTTGGCTAGAATTGCTGATGGTTTGTTGCCATGCCAGTAGTAATTTAATTTCATTCTTTTTAAGGCATAATCATGTTTGTATGCTAGCAATTCATGTAGATTATTTGTGAGAGTTGAGATTTCCTCTGCTGTGGAAGGGTCATAGTGGGCCTTATTTTTCCTGTGCAGGGCACCTAGTTTCTCTTGTGTAGTGATCAATTGTTGTTGTTTGTAGTGTTTGTCATAAGAGGCTTGTTTAATAAATTGGCCCCTAATGGTAGCTTTGTGGGCGCACCATAGAGTATATTCTGAGACTGTGTTATTATCATTAATGGAAAAATAATCTGAGAGGGAGGCAGAGATAGTTGGGGAGTATGTCGGGTTCTGAAGTATGTAATTATTTAGACGCCAAATAGTGTGGGAGGGGGATGTGAAATGTTCCTCCACGTCCATACTAATGGGAGCATGGTCAGACCACAATATGGTTCCCACAACAGAGGAAGTAATACGGGGGATGCTAATGTGGTCCACCAGGAAGTAATCGATTCTAGAATATGTTCGGTGGGAGTTGGAAAAGAAAGTATAGTCGCGCTCCGATGCATGCTGCAGACGCCAGATATCGTAAAGTCTGTGGTTGTGTAGGGTTTTAGTGAAGGGGGAAGGTTCAGGGGATAGACCGGGGTTAGTTGAGTCCATGGAGGGCCATAGGGTTTTGTTAAAATCCCCTCCTATTATTACAGCTCCGTGTTTTACTGAATTAATTTTGGCCAGGAGATGTATTAGGAACTTATGCTGCTTTTTATTTGGAGCATATGCTGTCACTAAAGTGTATGGGGAATTGTTAAGTGAGCATTGTAGAATCACGTATCTACCTTCAGTATCTACTATTGATTTAGAAATAGATAAGGCGACAGAGTCCCTAATAAGTACAGAAGCCCCTCCTTTTTTCTTAACCGCTGGTGCTGATATCACAGTAGGGTACCTTTTATGCTTCAGTCGGCCCATATCACCTTCATTTAAATGGGTTTCTTGTATATAAAGTATATCCACATTTTGGGACATAGCTTCCCTCCACAAAAGGGAGCGTTTATAAGGGGAATTCAACCCTTTAACGTTAAGGGATAGGAATTTAAGTACCATTATGAATTAGAAGTAAGAGGGATGTAGCCGCATGAAGAAGGAAAGATGCCCATAGATTAACAGTTCTGTGCCATTTCACAATATCTTGTGTATTAATTGGTGGAAAGGAGATGAGAACAAAAGTATAACCTTCAAACTGTAACTCAAACTGTCTTAAGTAGACAAACAGTAACACAAAAGTTAGTGTCAAGACCATTGGTCTGTCCTGAGGGGGACCACTGAGAGTGAGCTCAGCACTATCCTGTCCCAACAGCCTTCATAGGAACTGAAGACACTCGACCTGGACCTAAAACTGGAGAAAAAAGGTTAGTTAAGGACTCGCCTACACCAAGGCTTGTAGCATGGAGTGTTATATTATGGTGATCGCCTTCTATTGGAGCCTGCGGTAGTCCATTCTTGATCCACCCTCGGAGGAGACGATCTTTTCTCCCGAGCCGCAGGTGGGGGGTTAGGAGTAAGGCCCCATTCTTTACATAGGCGCATGGCCCCGTCTGGAGTGCTTACCATGCGTTTGGCACCGTTCCAGGAAATAATCAGTTTCACCGGGAATCCCCAACGGTACGGGATTCCATGATCACGGAGCATTCTGGTACTTTGAGTAAACGCACGGCGTCTTGCCATAGTAGCAGCAGAGAGGTCAGCGAATATTGAAATGTCCCCAAATCGCTCTGGTAGATCAGGGCGATGTCTAGCTGCGGCCATTATTTTTTCCTTAACATGGTAGAAGTGGATCCGTAGGATTACGTCCCTTGGAATGTCAGCCGCCATTCCTCTTGGCTTGGGTAAACGGTGGATTCTGTCTATGATTAGATCAGAGTCTGTCAAAGTGGGTAGTAAAGCAGTAAAGAAATCTATTGCGTAGTCCAGTAATGCCTCTGGTTTGACCGATTCTGGTATGCCACGTAGACGCAGGTTATTCCTGCGGGATCGGTCCTCTATGTCTGCTAGTTTTAGCTTTAGAGATTCTATCTCCTCTGTCATGTTGTTGGTAGTGTCCGCCACTGCATTATGAGCCGTGGTAAGCTCTGCCATCTTATTTTCCACATGGGAAGTGCGCTCTCCTAAACCATCCACATCTTTCTGAAGAGAGGTGCAGGCTTTCATAAAGTCATTGTGGATTGAGGTTTTCAGGTCCTCTAGCATGTGACGCATCATATTAACCGTTAATGGTGCGTCGCCTGTATTTGCCATGCCTTGTGTATTTGTTAAGGACACTGGTGAAGTGAGAAACACCTGGCTCTGATGTTGTGTTTTCCACGAAAGTGGGGTAGGAGGCAAGGACGGGATATCTAAGTCCCCTAGAATCTTTTCCCGTGAGGGAGAGTAGCTGCTTGTACAGGGAGGAGACGCCATATTGCTGTCCTGGCTCGGGCTAGCTGACGCCAAACTACTATCTGTGGATGGTGGCAGGGATAGTAAAGGTTCCGGTAGCGGAACATGACCGCTTACCTCTTCCATCAGCAGGTTGTGTGGGAGAGACCCGGAGGGTAGCGTTTCTCGGTTAGGAGAAGCTGTGGCGGGAGACGCTGCAGTCAGTGTCGGGTCCGCGCCGGCGCCATTTTGTGTAGCTGTAGAGGCCGGGGAGAATTCTTTCACTGTTAGGGGGCTCTTCTTCTTGTTTTTACCCCGTGTCATGGCTCTAGGGTTGGCGAGGAGTCTTTGAGGCTGCAGTTTGTCCACTTTGCGCTGGTCGGGCGTCGCTTTGGAGCCGGTTTAAGGCCGTGCTATGCAGGAGCTCAGCTAACACGCGTCTTTCTCCATGCGCGGCTAGGACACGCCCCCCAAGCAGAGCAATCTTCTCTAGGTGTATCTAATGAACGTTCACACCCGGACCAACCAAAACTCTTGACATGTCTTAAGAACACAGAGGGATAAGAGAGTCCAACAGCATCAGGTAAAATGCAAAAAGTTCCTGACTTTTATTACATAACCGAGATTTTGAAACTTTTTGCACTTTGCACAATGCTGTTAGACTCTTAGGGGGGCATTTATTAAGTCCGGCTTTTTTTACGCCGGACTTATAAATGCCCCCGCAGCTCCGGCGCTACGGGGATTTATGTAGAGGCGGACTGCCTCTACATAAATTGTGCGCACCGCCGAAAACCTACGCCAGCTGAGGACTGGAGTAGGTTTTCGGCGTACATTTGGGCGGAACGGATGGTAAATCGCGTGGACTCTGAGTCCGCGCCCTCCGTTCTGCCCACTACACGCCCCCTTTCCGCCCCCCTGGCGTACTCGGCGGAAAGTGCCGATTTGTGAATATTTTATTCGCAGATCGGCCATTTACGTATAAAAAAATACGCAAATCGGTACTTTCCGCCGAAAATCATCCGTTCGCCGGATGATACATGTGGCCCTAAGGGTCTACTTACACAGAAAACTTATCTGCCAAAGATTTGAAGGAAAAGCCAAAGTCATCTCCCCTGATGGGCAGGCCAGGGGGGGGCTAATGTGGGGAGGAGGTGTGGTTTGGGCGGCCGCCCGGGGCCCAAGGCTACGGGGGGGGGGGGGCACATCACGCCGCCCACATTATAATCCGCCACTGACTCTCTGATGTGCGGCTGCCGGGGTGTCCCGTCCTATCCCCGACAGCACTCGCATCAGAGAGCTCCCCGTGCGCCTGTGGCTGTGACTTCCGGCGCACGGGGAGCTCTCTGATGCGCGCGCTGCCGGGGATAGGACGGGACACCCCCGGCAGCTGCACATCAGCCAGGGGCTGCAGAAGGAGAGAGGCTTGAGGGGGAACGGATGGCAGGTGAGTTGTGTTTTTTTTTTGTTTTTTTTTGTGTTATCTGCTGGCAAGCGGGGGACCATCTATAAGGAAGGGGGGGAAGGGGGACCATCTAAAAGGGGGGGGAGGGGGACCATCTTTAAGGGGAGGGGAAGGGGGACCATCAATAAGGGGGGGAGAGGGGGGACCAGTTATAAGAGGGTGAAGAGGGGGACCAGCTATAAGGGGTGAGCTCAGCGTCCGCCCCCAGGCTGTACTTCCAGCACGGCACAGGAGCGCTTGTTAGAGATGCTCCCTGCCCCGGAAGTACTTGCCCTGGCGGACACTGAACCACGCTGATCCCTTCACCTGTGCCCAGGAGAAGACATCTGACGGTGGAGTTAGGTGAGTTGTGGTTTTTTTTTTACAGGGGGCATCTATGGGGGATATACAGGGGGGGGCATCTATTAGGGATAATATAGGGGGGGGCATCTATGGGGGATATACAGGGGGCATCTATTGGGGATAATACAGGGGGGGCATCTATTAGGGATAATATAGGGGGGGCGGCATCTATGGGGGATATACAGGGGGCATCTATTGGGGATAATACAGGGGGGCATCTATTGGGGATAATACAGGGGGGCATCTATGGGGGATATACAGGGGGGCCATCTATGGGGGGTATACAAGGTGGGCATCTATTGGGGATAATACAGGGGGCATCTATGGGGATATACAGGGGCCATCTATGGGGGATAATACAGGGGGGAGCATCTATGGGGGATAATACAGGGGGAGCATCTATGGGAGATATACGGGGGGCATCTATGGGGGATATACACGGGGCCATCTATGGGGATAATACAGAGGGGCCATCTATGGGGGATATAAAGGGGGGCCATCTATGGGGGATATACAAGGGGGGAATCTATGGGAGATATACGGGGGGCATCTATGGGGGATATAAAGGGGGCCATCTATGGGGGAAATACAGGGGGCCATCTATGGGGGATAATACAGGGGGAGCATCTATGGGGGATAATACAGGGGGGCCATGGACCAAGGGGGATGGACAACACATGGGGGTAATTTATAAGGGGCCAACACAGGTGGCATCAGTAAGGGGGAATACACATAGGGGCATATACTATAAGGGGGTCACGTAGGAGGGCTATCCACTAAACGAGGGTGTAAAGGTGCCAATACAGATGTGCAGTTTGTAGAGAGATGAGGATGGGACCAGAGTGAGGAGATTAATATGTCTGTCTGGCAGATTCTGTGGATTTGTGGCTCGGAGAAGTTCTCGTAATGACCCAGGACGGATGGAGAAGAAAATGAAAAGGAAACAACTCCAATCAGAGAAGACGCCCCCTGTGAGTCACTTAATATAACTGTACTATAATTTATATGGTGTACAAAACCTGTGTAGAGCTGAGTGGGATGATGGCATAGTCGTCGATTGAGGGGGGGGGGGGGTCAATCAAAAGTTTGCTATGGGGCCCAGCCATTTCTAGTTACGCCCCTGATCAGCACCCTTCTTTCCTGACATTCTCTGTGCTGCTGGGACCCTGCGACCTCCCCTATAAGATCAGCACCCTCCTCTCCTGACATCCTCTGTGCTGCTGTGGCCTCTCCTATAAGATCAGCACCCTCCTCTCCTGACATCCTCTGTGCTGCTGTGACCTCTCCTATAAGATCAGCACCCTCCTCTCCTGACATCCTCTGTGCTGCCGGGACCTCCCCTATAAAATCAGCTCCCTCCTCTCCTGACATCATCTGTGCAGCAAGGGACCAAAATTATGTTTATTGGGGCCAGCAGGGAGGGGAGGCAGACAGTGTTTATTGGGGACAGCATTGGGGGGGGGGCAGTAGTGGATTATAATGTGGGCGGATTGACCGGGGGGGGGGGCAGGTAGGGTGGACAGCCCGGGGCCCAGGGTACATTTAATCCGCCACTGATGATTTATCATGATCCGAATCTACACCCCCATGGCCAGCTGGATTCACTGAGAGGTGTGCGCCTCTTAGTGAATTCAGCCGCGGAAAAAAGGGCAGGGCCTAATTTAAGACCGGCGTACTTGTTCATAAATCCACCCCTATAGCGCTATATAAAAAGGCAGAGCAAAAAAGCAGCTCCAACCCCTATAATAAGATATAGAATAGCAATCAATCAGATTCCACCTTTCATTTTCCAAAGTGTTTGTGAGGAATGAAAGGTGGAATCTAATTGGTTGCTAGGGGCGACTAAGCCAGTATCACTTTACACCATGTTTTATAAATAAATATCTATCTATCCATCCATCCATCTATCTATCTATCTATCTATCTATCTATCTATCTATCTATCTATCTCCTATCTATCTATCTATCTATCTATCGGTCTGTCTATCTATCTCCTATCTATCTATCTCCTATCTATCTATCTATCTATCTATCTATCTATCTATCTATCTATCTATCTCCTATCTATCTATCTATCTATCTATCTATCTATCTATCTATCTATCTATCTATCTCCTATCTATCTATCTATCTATCTATCTATCTCCTATCTATCTCCTATCTATCTATCTATCTATCTATCTATCTGTCTCTGCATTCTCGCAGGGAGTAGAATTAATCCATGCTTTGTATGATTTTTAAGAAAAAAATAGCATATTCCGAACATCCTAAAAAACACATTCTGGTCCTTTCTACCTTTAATTACTCAGCTCATTACCCGCTTTGCTCCGGAGTGTACAAATTGGAAAAATACTTTAATTCTAAGTATGTGCTGTAAAAATGTAATCAAATGACTTCTAATAGCAAAAAAAGCCAAGCTATGCGATTCTGTACGGAAAATGACCCTGCTGCGACAGCGGGACTAGATCCAGGAACAGGAAGATAAAGACAGATAACACAAGGAAAAAAATATCAAAGTCTTTCATTCAAGACTATCTGTCCAGCTGATGTATAACAGTGTGACAAATCTTTGCATCTCAATTGCAAAAAAAAAAAGTTCCGTAATTTTTTGAAGTTTTCTTACCTAATGGGAGTTTTAGAAATGAAGGTGCTTCCTTGTAATAGTAAACAGTAATGGTGACTTCATCTCCAGCGTTCCGCAGTAAATGGACCTGGTGTGAATTCAACAAACATGAAAGAAAAGTGAAGCCCCACAGACTATAAACGTAATGCATTTGATGGTCTGAAATTTTTGTTTGACTTTTAAGTTTCACATGTATAGTCTCTGCAGGTTATTACGGTATGTAAGATAAAAGGCATAGTGCAAAACATAAAGTTATCGATACTGAAGGAATGAGTATGAAGTAAACACAGTAAGGCTATGTTCACACTACGTAAAAGTACGGCAGTGTTCCACGGAACAGCTAGTCTCTTACGTAGTGGGAACATAGCCTAGAACTATATTTTATGGCTATGTACACACAACATCAAAAATATTGAAAAGGCGAGCGATTTACATATTTAAAAAAACGGCCATTTTTGCCACAATTTAACTGACTGCAGTGGCAATGCATTGAAGTCAAGGGAAGGACAGATGTCCAATGCACACAGTGTATTGAATAACGGACGTTTTTGCCACGGACGTCAAAATAATGAACATGATCATTATTTTTGGACGTCTTTTGCAAACAGCGGACGTTTTTTATTAGTTGTTTACACACAGTTTTCCTTTAATCGCCGTTCTTTCTCCGTCTTTACTAATAAATTGAATGGACTTTTCAATGAAGACGCATCCAAAGTTCAATTAGTAACCCCAAACTAGAATAATGTACAAACACCAGTCATTGCACTAAGGGGAGGTCAGGCAGCTAAAAACGTTCGTTATTTTAGACTCAAAATAACGGACATCATTTTAAACAGAGCTGAAAAATTGTTGTGTGAACATAGCCTCAGACAGTATGTAAAATATACAGGCATCTAAAATACAGTAAGACTACTAGAAAGTCCTGGGGGCCTCTGATAGGGTCAGGGCTACCTCGATTACACAGTGGTCCTTGTGATTGTACTGCTGGGGCTGATAAGAGTGAAACAAGCAGAACACTTTTTCTTTGCTCATACTGGATTTTAGTGGTATGTATGAGGTTAAACAAAAAGAATCAGAGTTATCTCAGATCCCAGCCTCTAGTGTTGGATGGTGGTTGTGGACCTTCCTGGAAATGGGGCTCTTCTGCAGTGCAGTTCTTATTCACCAGAAAGCTGCTGTTTGGAAAATATCTGACCCACATTTCCTAAAATAGTAGTCAGGCTTCTCTTTGGTGCAGGTCCCTTCTCTTTTCTGTTGTTGTCTTTGTCCACTCAGTACTGCAATAGAGATCTGTAATATCCCTGATGTGCTAACTATACCTGCATGGGACCTGGCTGGAAGTCTATGTGGGTCTTAGTTTTGAGCCCTGTGGCCCCTTTTTAACTTGTCCTCAAAGGTTAAACTTCTCCTTTCACCTTTCCCTCCTGATCAATAATGTAAGTGAGCGCTGATCTGACAGATCCATGCTCGCTTATATAGCCTCAGTAAGAGCTGCATATATATATATATTATATAATATATATATTTAGTGATGTTTATGCAGCCCTTGCCCAATACACTACCTCTCCACCTTTCCGGTCTTCTCCTGCCCTCTGCACTCCCGGCTCCACAGCAGCTTTAGAGCAGCTTGTTTAAGTTGACTGACCTTTTAGCCAATCATTGGCCGCTACCCTGGGAAGAAAGCGGAGGGCAGGAGAAGACCGGGAGTGTTGAGAGGGGATGTATAATCGATTATTTAATTATTTACACGTAGGCCGATGATTTTAAGTCCAGACCTTAAGACATGATCAGCCGATGACACGATCATTGGCTGATCGTTGTCTCTATCACACTGAGCGATGATCAGCCGAATTGACCTGATTCGGTTGATTATTGTTCCATGTAATAAGGTCCTCAGACTGCTCTGAATAAAATCTGAACTCAACTCTGACTTCCTTTCTGAAAACTGGCTAAAGAAAGCTGAGCTGAGTTAACCCCATGCATTAAAGGAGAAGTTCAGCAAAAAATTTTATTGCTTTAAATGCTTATAAAGTGTTTTTTCCCTGCACTTACTACTGCATCAAGGCTTCACTTCCTGGATAACATGGTGATGTCACTTCCTGGATAACATGGTGATGTCACTTCCTGCATAACATGGTGATGTCACTTCCTGGATAACATGGTGATGTCACTTCCTGGATCAAATGGGGAAAAAAGCACTTGATGTGCATTTCCCATAATAAATATGTATTGGGGATTTGTATAACTTTTAGGGGCAATGCAAAACTTTGATAAAAATTTTCGCTGGACTTCTCCTTTAAGACACATAGGTTTTGTTGCCGACCCTTTGCCCACCTTACAGCGATTCTTCAATGATGCACGACATACTGTACTCTGTGCAACGCGACAAGGATATGGCGCAAGGAGTGATGACAGTGCTGGACAGCCCCAGGACCTTGACTAGTTAAGCCTCAGGGACTGCCCTAATGCCTAGTTTAGACGGATTTGCATACAGCACGGAAGTAAATCCTGGATGTTTGTACAGTGTATGATTAGCAGTATTAGCACGTTTTCAAACTTAATATCAATTTTTGTGCTGATTGTCTTTAACATGATGTTGTGCAGCCACAGTAGCACAGGCATGTACCATATCTATGTACCTACACCAATATCTACATCATATTCACATGTACAAATATGATCTACTATACATACTTGGGAAGAGTTGGTTTAATTGAAACTTCAAAAAGCCTAGGAGAGGTAAAAAGTTAAATGTAAATTCATTGGTCTAAAACAGAGACGAGAATATAATTTTCACACTTGGGTGGCAATAGGACAATAAAGAAGCCATTAGTTAATAGAGTTGGTTTTAAGTGTCTGATCCCTACACTTACCCTGTCATACACTATCTGTCATACACACACACACACACATACATATATATATATATATATATATATATATATATATATATATATAGCTGTTCTTCAATGCAACAATTAACATGCTATACTCACCTCCCCATGCTCCCCACGTTTCTTTGTTCTCTGCTGACAGACTCATCTCTGCAGTGACAGCCCACTCAGCCAATCACTATCTGAGACGGGACAGCATCGCAGCCAGTGATTTGCTGAGTGAGGTGTCACTGCTGACACAAGTCCGTTTTGGAAGTGGCGACTAGATTGTTTTGCAGGGGACCCAATGGCGCCACAGAGGGGGCGTGGGTAGGTAAGAATAGGATGTTGTATAGAAGGGCGGCAATATAACAAAGGTTTTAACTGCCGGAGTACCCCTTTAAGCCTACCAGCCACCAGGGCTGTGTATGAGGACAAGTATAGAATTTTTAGAGACTCAGCCATATAAATAACAGCATTATTATATAGTCATCCTTCTTCAGGGGCACAAGGCTCCTGTCACTCAGTTAATCAGTGCATTTCAACCACAGTGTTACTGAATGGTCACACCACTTAAGCACTGTATGTTTCCATGCTAATTACTATGTTAATAAGGCCGGCAAACTGCATTTAATTATCAAGAATGGAGCGCGTACCATTAGCTAATCAGGGGAAATGATATCCTCATGCTTCAGAATATGCCGAGGATCCAATATATTATGACTGGTTAATTAAAGTGGTAAAACAGGAAGCACTTTGGTCTTCTGGACGATGATTAGATTGCAGGCCAATAACAGCGAAAATAATCTGACGTCAGATAGTCATGGATTAGATATTAGGGAAATTATAATAATCATCTTTATGTAGATTGCATGGCGTTAGAGGGTGTGTGCAGGGACATATGAGACTTTAGAGAGTAACAAACTATCACTTCAAGAGCTTACAAGAGATCACAAGAGCTTACTATCAGTGTTCGCTTTAAGCTGCGGGGCGCGCGGCCGCTCAGCTCAAAGGGAAGCCCCGCTTACTTCCGCCAGCCGCCCGCTCAGTGGCACAAAAGCAAAGTGAGTGACAATGTGTAATTTGTACATATCGCCACTCACTACTGTACAGGAGTGGAAAATCCCTTCTCCTGTACGTACATTCCGTAGTGTACTACGTAATGTGCGTACAGAAGCAGAGACTCCCTGCGTCTGTACAGAAGAGCGGTGCATGTCATCTCCTGCGGGCAACACGTGATGATGTAATGTCATTGGGCGCTGCCCGCGAGAAGCAGATGTCAATACAGGACAAGCAAGAAGCCGGTCAGCGTTGGAACGGAGGACAGGTGAGTTGGATTTTCTTTTTTTACTTGGACTTGGCAAGGACAAGGGGCATTACTTTTGGACATAGGGTTTAATAGGCTTGAGGTAGTTTAATTTACTAGAATGCATCCAGAGGGAGAGGTTAACTACAACACTGGGGGCAACCTGGAAGGGACAGGGGTTAACTACAACATTGGTGGCATCCTGAAAGGAGCAGGGGTTAACTACAATACTAGGAGCATTCTGGAGGGGACAAGGGTTAATTACAACACTGGGGGTTTCTTGCAGGGGGTAGGGGTTAACTACAGTACTAGGGACATCCTGACAGTGGAGGAGTTAACAAAATACTAAGAGCATAGGAGGTGTGTGTGTGTGTGTGTGGGGGGGGGGGGTTCTAAAATTATATTGGGGCACAGGGGCCCTTAACTAATATATGTGCTGGAGCAAAGAACCTGAAATGTTTCTCTCACAGATTCTGGAGAGAGGATTCATGCCCAGGAGAAGTCTTCAAGATGGCTCAGCCTGATTCGAAAGGAAAAATGAACAACTGATCAGAGAATACGCCCCACATGAGTCACTGGATATAACTGCACTGTAATCGCATAAAGATGCAGATCGGATGTTGTGTAAACTAATATAACTACATTTCTAAATATTGCATCCAATCGGCAACAGACGTACATGTGAATGTACACCGACTGTCTCACTAGAGTTAGTGGTAGAGTTGCTTCATTAGACTAAGGTACCAATGTTCCTGTGTTGAGTTTTTGGTTTGTCCAACTTTGCTTTAACATTCAGCTCACATTGTTTACAATCTATGAGAAGAGAGAGACACAAGAGAAGTGAGGAGCCTCATCACAAGAGCTTACTATCTATGAGGAAATAGGAGACACAAGAGGGGTAAGGGTCATGATCGCAAGAGCTTACAATCCGTTTTAATCAGATTACAAATACAGGAACAAACTGCATATAAGTGCATGGAGTGTGGGGAACATTGTTCAATTGGTTGTCCCACAATTAGGACTTTTAAAGGGAACCTGTCACCACTCCTGACCTGACTCCTGTCTGTTATAGTAAATCCTTCTATTCCCCATGAAATAACAATACTGGATCACCTATTCTTATAGCTGTGTGATGTGCCGTTCCTCTGTTATTCTTACTAGAATTGTATGACTTAATAACCAACTGGGTGTTACCAACTGGGGGGCGTGCCCTTACACTGTGTGACACTGTCAGCTCTCATTGGATATGAGTTGGCTATGGAGTCATAGATTTCTAGTAAGAATAACAGAGGAACGGCACATCACACAGCTATAAGAAAAGGTGATCCAGAATTGTTATTTCATTGGGAAAACAAGGATTTACCATAATACACAGATCAGGAGTGGTGACAGATTCCCTTTAAGTATATTACTGGGAAGAGAAGTGTAAATGCGGCAACACCCATGGTCTTCATAACAACACTCCACTATCTCTGACAGCTCTCATATACAATGCATGGCATAGAAGTCCAAAGTAGTGGATAGGAGATTTAGTTCCCCATTCCTGTAGATAGGGGGAAAGTCTTAATATTTTCATAACCCCTTTAAATGAAGGTATCAGGCTCTATTAAATGGTGTAGAAGTTGGAAGCTGAGTAATAGGACAAAAGTTTATAGCTAAAAGAAACAAGAAAAAACTACAAATTGAGAAATTGATGTACAATACAATAATTTCATGGAGTAAAATATTAAGTTCCATTTACCTTAATTCTTAAAGCTTTAGTATTCCCTTATTATTATCCTGGGGCCACTTACACTGTGCTGAAGGTTGCTGCATGTCCATCACTTTGGCAGGTTACACCATTATGACAGGTTTCTTAGTGTAACAGTATGGGGGCTGGGGGTAATTTTGTGTATTGTGAGACAATATATTTGCTAGATGTCGTCTACATACATGTATATCACTGGTATTCATGATGTGACTCCTGTTATTGGTTTTATGGGGAAATAGTATTTTCTTTTTATTTAAAATGTATAGAAGTGATGAATAATTAAACCTTCCTAAACATATAATGGGATGGTCTGATGGTCTCTCCTTGCTCCTCAGCGCACCTCCATGCAGAAATCAATCAGCCTAATTTACAATAACCACGACGTAAAGAGAACATAGAGATGATTTATCGTTATTGCACCTTAATAGCGCGGTCAAAGAGGAGAACCATAAAGAATCAAGTGCAAATAAGATAGAAAGAAAATAAAATATGCATGTGAGATTGGGATACAAAATAGATAAAATAGATAAAGATAAACTGAACTAAGAAGACATTAATAGGTAAAAGAAAGAGTACAAAAGAAAGAAGTAATAGATAAAGAGAGGGTAGAGGGTGAAGAGAGAGAGGGGGAGAGGGAGGGGGAAGAGAGAGAGAGGAGAGAGATGGGGAAAGGAGAGGGGAAAGAGAGAAAGAGGGGGGAGAGGAGAGAGGGGGGAAGAGAGAGAGGGAGGTGAGAAAGAGGAGAAAGGGGAGGGGGAGAGAGAAGGGGGGGAGGGGGAGAGAGATGTCCTTGATCGTATGTGAATCCTTCACAATTCTTTGTTTCTTCATACATTTGACCTAAAACTAAAACTGAGTACTTAAAGTAGATAAGGAGAACCAAATCATACAAAGGCGTTAAAAAAAATATTAGACTTGATATTGATCCATTGTAACATATCTGTCAGGTGCTTTCAATCAATGGGATGACAATTAGGTGTGGGGGGTGCAGCCTGTTTTATTTAAAGGAGAAGTCCAGCGGATTATAAAATCCTGCAGGAGGCAGGGGCAGGGAAAAATGATTACAAGTACTGCTGGAGCAGCCGCGAAACCCCCGCCGGAAAGCATTGTTCCCTGAGTTGTGATGATGTCATTACTCGGAAGAAAAGGTCTGTCCTGGCTGATGGACTGGCCACTTAACCAGTTAGTGACTTGAGCGGTGTCCTGCCCCAGTCACTGACTGGCTGATCAGCCACTCCATCAGCTGGGTCGTGGCATGTCAGCTTCAGAGATCCCATAGCCTGGTAGGGGTCCCATGGCCAGCTCCACCGCTCACCGTGGGCACAGGGAGAGGTAAGTCAGTACTTGTAATTAATTTCCCCCCTGCTGGCTGCAGGATTTTATAATCAGCTGGACTTCTCCTTTAAAGAGTATCTGTGATGATCTACACTGACCCGATAGGCATGAAATCTATTCTGGTACTGGACGTTCAGATATCCATGGATATGACCACACCAGGTTGTTTCCGTGCACAAGCCCCAATCTGATCCAATAGCACTAGTGCAATGAACTGAGTTGGCAGGGTCGTATCTATGGATACCTGAACTTCCAGAGCCAGAATGGATATTACACCGATCTGGCCAACGTACATCCTGAAAGGTAGGCTTTAAAGAACAGGGATCTATGAAAGTGTGATCTTTACAACAGATGTTGGTGGATGTACAGTATAAGATGGCATGAAAATTGAGACCTCATGGGAAGAGTTATTGATTCTCATCAGGCTGGAAAAGGTTAAAAAATCATCTCTAGAGTTTGGACTCCACTAGAGATAAATGGATCCGAACAGTAAAGTACAGATCTGTGCCCAAATCCAGACCTTTATATGGATTACAGTGCGGAAATCCATGTTCAGTTCCGGCACTCACTTAAAAAAAAACACGAAAGTTTGTTGAAAGCTTGAAGGCTGTGAAAATGTATTGCAATAGCCTTTTACTAATTGGGGAGAATGAATTATACTTACAGTCCCAGGCACAGGTCTTTTACGTCTTTTACCTTCCCCAGACCAGCAAACAGTACTTATTGTGTTTCAGTTGTGGTCCTGCAATAGCTGCTCAGCCTATCAGCAGCTGCAGCAGTGTCTAGCCTCAGTCACTGATTGGCTGAGGGGACACTGCAGGAGCAAAAGTGCTACATTAAGTGCTGTGTGTCTGCTCTGATGAAGATAGAAGACTGGTAAGTATGATAACTCCTCCCTCCTCAGTCTAGCCCCATGTGCTTTAAGTGGGGATGCATAGCATGCTCACTTAACCCCCTGGAGGCCAGATTGTTCAGTCTGGCCCCTGAGGGGTTAAGTGGGGATGCAATGCATTCTCACCTAACCCCTTGGAAACCAAACTATTAAGTAGGGAGGTTATGTCTTTTGGGGTCCAAACCATTTTATACAAAGGAATGGACTAAAATTCCTCCAAGCTGATGTGCAGGATTAATAAACAATTATTGGAAATGTTTAGGCAACTATTGCTCACAGCAAGGCTTCAATATACTTTTACCACACACAGATATTTGATCTTTTAAATTTATTCTACTTTTAGGACTGATGTAGTCTAGTGTGAGTGTCAAATTTGTCTAGAAATATAGAAACTTTTGAAGCTTTCAAAAACTTTCATACTATGTGAGAAATAGAACTCAAAGGAAAGCAGCAGTTTTAAGAACATTGAACAAGTGCAAGGAAATATAAAAACCCAGGTCACCGTTTCAGTAGTAAGATATCAGGAAGTCACCAGTGTAAGGTGGATTCAACATGATGATTTATTCATCAAAGTGTTTACAAGGGCAACATCTCAGCTTCCTCCTGGATTCATTTTCTGTCTTGAGAATGTTACCCTTGTAAACCCTTTAATGAATAAAACATTGCTTTGAATTCACTTTACAATAGTGTGCTGCAGTAACTTAGGGATGTCTAGATAGATAAATTGATTATCCAGAGTTTTTCATGTTAACAGCGACATTACATACATCCTAGAATACAAGTTACCTTGACATCAGGTAAAAGCAATGCTGCAGAAGCATATAGTATTGCTTACTTTTCTGCCCTGGTTTTGAAAAATACTTTTGTTTTGTAGATATGTGATAATGACCCCTACTATGTCCTTTCTCTACTTCCTGGCTGAGCAGTTGTTCAGTATAACAATTCCCAGAATGCATAGCTTCCTCTGAGGTTTCTATCACATGCTCCCTGCTTTTTCCATCCCATAGCACTCTTTCCAGTTCTCTGCCCCATAGCAAATAATTGTTCTTCAGTAGGTAAATCCACGGTACTTGCTGCATTCATTTCCTGTCTGTTCCTCTTCCTGGGGCATCATTCATCACAAGGCATTCTGCTGTAATTGTAACTCTTTCTTCCCTAAATGCCCCAATAAAGATGTATTTGTATGCTCTAGGAACTGGAGACAATACAACACCAGAAAAGAAAGAACTACACAATATCCTGACAAGGGTTTTTCAAGTGAAAACACGCTAAGATTTTGTACTATCCGTGATAACACACTATTACTAAGTTATATATCTAAGGGGTGATCATTTTAAATACAATTTTCTTACCTCAAAGTACCAACTTAAAGAGGTTTTTCTTGGATAATAAAATTAAATGCAACTGTTAGGACTAGGATCGTGCGTTCGGCTTCTAGCGTTGCCGATGCGTAAGGTCAAAGAATACATAACAACCGCTCAGGCCGGTTGCTGGGGCGCGACAACGGCGTCCATAGCAGCCGGACTGCTTTTCATGTTTTTTACTAACTCTGCTCTGCTACCCCTTATTGCAGCAGTGGCCAGGGTGCTCTCCCCTGGCTGATCAGCATAGCTGTAGTAGGTTTCACTAATTGTTGATTGACACGCCTGGGGCTGGGACTACAGGTTGCATAAGTATCCTTCTCTGTCTTCCACCCCTTGCCTGTGAAAGTGTCTAGTTCGCTAGTGTGCTGGATCAAGTGTTTTTCCCTGCTTTGTATTTCTAATAGCTTGACTTCTGGCTTCTGACTACCCCTTGGACACGTTTTTGTACTGCTCGACTGTTACTGACTCGTATTCCTGACCTTGCTCTCATTGTGTTTTGTCTGTCTTGTTTCGTTTAGTGTTGCACTTTAGTAGGTTAGGGATTGCCGTCCAGTTGTCCGTTTGCCACCTAGGGCATCTGAGGCAAGTAGGTAGGGACAATGGAGCGGGTGCCAGCTTCAGGGCTCACCTGTCCTTGTGTCTCTCTGTCCCTATACTATTAAGAAGAGAAAGATTTAGGAGTAGTGATTTCTGACAGCCTTAAAATGAGTCACCAGTACAGCCAGGTGGTAGGGTAAGAAAATTGTATGTTGGGCTGTATATATAATGGTATGCTGGGCTGTTTATATAGTTGTATGCTGGACACAAAAACAAGAGGATACAATCTGAGGTTAGCTGGAGGGAAGAAAGATTAGAAACAACATGAGGAAATATTTATTTACTAAAAGAGTGGTTGATACCAGGAATGTAAACCTGACTGAGATAAACATATATCTATCCTAAGATAATATTAACCCTTAGGCAATCCTGGACGTACCTGTAAGTCCAGGGCGGCGCACAGGTGTTCAGAGCGAGGCCGCGTGGCGGCCGGGCTCTGAATCGCCGCGGTCCTGGGTGCCGCATGATCAGATGCAGCCAGGCCCGCTTCTGCCATGAGGCGGAATGAGTAATCCGCCTCAGGCGGCAAATTCTGCGTTCCTGCAGGGGGCGGCAGACAGCAGCCCTGCAGCCGCTTGCCTGTCCTGTCACCAGCGCTCACCACTGTACTCCGCCGGGCTCCCGCGTCATCAGCCAGCATCTCCCTTTGCCCTCCAGCCTGTGGTGAGTGTCGGCAGGGGCTGCGGTCGGATCGGAGCGTGCGGGAGCGCCGGGTGGGGGTATTTCTATTAGAGCTGCATTCCCATGTCGAGGAATGCCTGTAACCGGAGTCTCCCCTGCCCAGACAGCATCAAAGATGACAGCTGCATCCGATTACCTGATGCAGCCATTCCCTGGTGTCTAGTAGCGGAGATCGCCATGTCTTGTCCTGGCCGGGGTCTGCGCCGTAATGGCGCTGATCCTGGCTCGGCATTTGGTTGCTTCCGGCTGCAGCAGGCAGAAGCAATCAAGTGCCTATCTCATTGATCTTTGCTGTATATCTATGCAGCATAGGTTGCAATGAGTGATCAGTGTACTTATACTAGAAGTTCCCCATGGGGGCTTCTAGTATAAGTGTAAAAGTAAAAAAAAACCTGTTATTATTAGTAAAAAGCCCCCTCCCCTAATAAAAGTGTGAATCACCCCCCTTTTCCCAGGTTATAAATAAAAATAAATAAATAAACATGTTTGTTATCGCTGCGTGCGTAATCGCCCAAACTATCAATTAATCACATTCCTGATCTCGCACGGTAAACGGCGCAAGCGCAAAAAAAAAAAAACAAAGTGCAAAATTGCGCATTTTTGGTCGCATCAAATCTAGAAAAATTGTAATAAAAAGCAACCAAAAAGTCGCATATGCGCAATCAAGGTACCGATAGAAAGTAAACATCATGCCGCACAAAATGACACCTCACACAGCCCCATAGACCAAAGGATAAAAATGCTATAAACCTGGGAATGGAGCAATTTTAAAGGGGTAGTGCGGCGCAAAAAAATTATTCACAGAATAACACACATTACAAAGTTATACAACTTTGTAATGTATGTTATGTCTGTGAATCGCCACCTTCCCGTGTCCCCCCACCCCCGCACGTGTACCCGGAAGTGTGGTGCATTACACATTACCTGATCCGTGTCGAGGGCCGTCCGCCATCTTGTGCCAAATGTCATCTTCGGACGGACGGCCGAGTCGCTGCCGCCCGACCCCCCTCCGCCGCGTCATCAGCTGCTCAGTCGCGATTGGCTGAGCACAGTTATGCTCAGCCAATCGCGGCTGAGCTTCGGATGCGGAGCTGTTCGCCGGCCGCCCGAAGAAGATGTCACTGAATGAAGATCGGAGACGGGTGTCGGCACGTGACAGGTGAGTATAGCGCACCACACTTCCGGGTACACGGGTGGGGGGGGTGGGACACGGGGAAGGGGGTGATTCACAGACATAACATACATTACAAAGTTGTATAACTTTGTAATGTGTGTTATTCTGTGAATAATTTTTTAGCGCCGCACTACCCCTTTAAGGAACATATATTTGTTAACAATGGTTTGAATTTTTTATCATCACATAATATAAAAGTTATACATGTTACATATTGTTGTAATCGTAACGACTTGAGGAACATACTGTAGATAACATGTCAGTTTTACCCCAGGGCGAATGGCGTAAAAAAAAAAAAAAACTCTAAATAAAAGAAATGCGTTTTTTGTTTTTTTTTCCAATTTCATCACACATTGATTTTTTTTCTGGTTTCGCCGTGTACTTTATGCAAAAATTCAGCCTTTTATTGCGAAGTATAATTAGTGACGCAAAAAAAAAAGGGCTTATATGAGTTTCTAGGCGAAAAAATGCAAGTGCCATGGCCTTTTAAGCACAAGGAGGAAAAAACGACAACGCAAAAATTGAAATTTGCCCGGTCCTCTAAGGGTTAAAGGAAATAATATAAGGTCCGACTAGACCTATATATAAATCCAGGAATTGATGAATCAAGCTAAGTGACATTTTCTTTCTGCTGTCCTTAAAGTGAATGTACCATCAGGTTTTTTACATGAATTGACTGGCGCCAGAGACGGGGGCTGTGTCAAAGAGAGGATATCATCACACTGGGTGACGGTGGACCGGCCAGGCCGCTGCTTGAGAATAGACCGGTGCCATGTGCGGGAACCAGGGGGCAGTTAAAAAAAAAAGACTGTGGTACCGGCATCCCCACACTGGTGCCGATCCATTCATGTAAACAACTTAAAGCGCAACTATAAAATATTTTTACAATTTAGGTTTAGCTAGTTTAGGCCATTGTAAGAATTTTTGCAATTTAGATTAATTACCAAAATGTAACCGTTTTTTAAATATATGAAGCTGAATGTCCCCTTATCTGTGTGTTTGCCTCTCTGTTACTTGTGCAAAACTGTCCCGCCCCTCTGAAAATCTGTACACTGCCTAAACAGCAGTTAGGTACGGATTGTCAGCAAGTCACATGACAGGCAGGGAAGAGGTATCCGGCGCTCTGCCTGCTATGTGCTCCAGTAATGATTCAGACACCGGGGCACATAGCAGGATGTCATTCAGTGATGAATGCCTGAATGGATTATATTAGACCAGACCAGACCTTCCTCCAACCCCCTGTGGCATCATCCCTCTCCTGTGTGTCTGCCCCTGCTGGAGATCAGTCACTGTTACCAGGCTATGTGGTAAACAGGAGACCCCAGCACTCTTCCTTCTATGTGCTGTGTTATCTGATGACACCGGAGCCCACACACAGAAGCAAAGCAGGAGGAGAGCTCCGGTCCCCCTCCCGCTCCTTCCCTTGCTTACTCTCACCTTGCACTGGATGGCAACCTCCTCCGCAGCCCAGACACTTCTCCTCTCCAGTATCTCTTTGGTTTTTATGACCCCCTCCCCTGATTCCTGCACTTTTCCATGTGTTGTGGTATCTGTACACCAAGCACATAGAAAGAGGAGCGCTCCGGTCCCCTCCCTCCTCTGGTCAGTCTGACACCTTTTCCAATACTATCTGCAGGGGTGCTGAATCTTACCCCACTCAGTGGGATGAGATACAGTGCCTTAGTAGATGGTATTGCACAGAGTGGGATTAGATACAGCACCCGCTGCAGATGGTATCCCAAACAGTGGGATTAGATACAGCGCCTTAGCAGTTAGTATCGCTCAGTGGGATTAGATACAGTGCTTTAGTAGATGGTTTTGCACACAGTGGGATGAGATACAGTGCCTTAGTAGATGGTATCGCTCTGTATCTAATCCCACTGTGTGCGATACCATCTGCAGGGGTGTTGTATCTAATCTCACTGTGCGATACCAACTGCTAAGGCGCTGTATCTAATCTCACTGTGTGCGATACCATCTGCAGGGGGTGCTGTATCTAATCCCACTGTGTGCTGTACCATCTGCAGGGGGTGCTGTATATAATCCCACTGTGTGCTGTACCATCTGCAGGGGGTGCTGTATATAATCCCACTGTGTGCTGTACCATCTGCAGGGGTGCTGTATCTAATCTCACTGTGTGCTGTACCATCTGCAGGGGTGCTGTATCTTATCCCACTGTGTGCTGTACCATCTGCAGGGGTGCTGTATCTTATCCCACTCTGTGCGATACCATCTACTAAGGCACTGTATCTGGATCTAATCCCACTGTGGTACCATCTGCTAAAGCACTGTATCTAATAATGATGATGATAATAATAATAATAATAATAATAATAATAATAATAATAATAATAATAATAATATTTTTTATTTATATAGCACCAACAGATTCTGCAGCACTTTACAATTCTGGGGGGTACATACAGAGACAAAAAATAGAAGTTACAGAGATATACATATAATTACCCATACATGAGGAGTGAGGTCCCTGCTCGCATGCATGAGCTTACAGACTATTAGGAGGGGGTTGCAGAGGGGCAAAGTGCATCATTGTTCTTATGGTCCGGCCATCTTTATAAATAGGGCAGTGCAGGTAAGGGGGGGTGAACCTGTCACCAACCAATGCAATGCCTGCATGCACAGGTCTAAGTGCTTAAATGCTTGGCGTGTGTGTATGTATGTGTCTGTGTGTGCATGCATGTATGTATGTGTCTGTGTGTGCCTGTGTGCTGCTGCTGGTGGTGGTAGTAGTAGTGGTGTGTGTGTGTGTGTGTGTGGGGGGGGGGGGGGTGAGGGTAACAGTCAAATTAGGGAACCTGGTAAGCCTGCTTGAACAGATGAGTTTTGAGGGCACGTTTGAAGCTTTGGGTATTGGTGGTGAGTCTGACAGTCTTGGGTAATGCATTCCATAGAACTGGTGCAGCTCTGGTGAAGTCCTGGAGACGGGAGTGAGAGGTGCGGATTGAGGTGGATGTTAGTCTTAAGTCGTTAGAGGAGCGTAAGGCATGGGTATCCCACTGTCCAGTGTGTGTGATACCATCTGCTTTAGCGCTGTATCTAATCCCACTGTCCAGTGTGTGTGATACCATCTGCTAAGGGGCTGTATCTAATCCCACTGTCCAGTGTGTGTGATACCATCTGCTAAGGGGCTGTATCTAATCCCACTGCCCAGTGTGTGTGATACCCTCTGCTAAGGTGCTGCTCAGGAGCCAGTGGATGGAGGGATCAAGCAAAATAAGAGATTGGGAGACCATGCCCACTTTCACACAGGTGGAGGCTACGCCCCCTTTCACACAGGTGGAGGCTACGCCCCCTTTCACACAGGAGGAGGCCGCGCCCACTTTCACACAGGAGGAGGCCACACCCACTTTCACACAGGAGGAGGCCACGCCCACTTTCAGTCAGCCAGGAGAAAAATTCATTTAAAAAAAACTGGAGATATCTTAGTAAGCACAAAAGCTAGGAGCACAGTTTAGGGCTCTTTTTAAAGGGTAACACGTGGGCTCTTTGTTTGAGCAATTTCATTTTTTGGCTGCTTAAATTAGAGTTACGCTTTAAAGCATCAGGTACATTTGCTTCAAAATATGTCCTTATATTCAATAATAAAAATACCAAGACTATATATACCGCACTAATCATTTACTGTCTCTGTGTATTCACTGTGAAAGAAGCAACGTAAAGTTGTTTAAATAGAAAAATCCCTCCATTTGAAGAAAGTCTGCTCTCTATACAGTCTGTAGATGTGTAACCCTGAGGCTTCCTATCGTTTCATAATGACATATAAATGTTCCTCTAAATCTACAAGTAAACATGGTGATCTTTCGTGATCTTAACCAAAAGAAAGTTTATTTTAATAAGTTAATGTAACTCAAAGTCTTTGGTAATGTAAAACCGAAAAAGTAACTTTTTCAGCTTCAAACGAGGGTGAAAAAAAAGGAGATGTGCCAGGTCTTCATTCCGGGCCTGTGATGTTTGATATAACGACTAAAGGGAACATAAGCGCTGACCCGAGATGATAATAAAGTCATGATTAAAACACCAGGACCGATTATGTGTGTTAGTTCAAAGGGCTGTGTGCACCTTCGGAGTAAGGGTGAGTCCTGACTGCGAGGCCTTCAGTGACCGAATACAGTTCAAAGCCCAGGCACAGCATTCTGCCGTTCTTTGTTAATACATTGTCTTTGCATTTATATTCTTTAGTGTTTTACTATGCAAGAAAAATGTAACATAATGGCTGAACAAGGTAGATTCTGCAAAATGGGTCCAAAGGTTCAAGTGTAAAATTAAAATTCTTCTTCGGCTGCAGATCTGGAGACAATATTAGAGGGCTGTTCTTATCTATCTGGGATTAGAAAAACACATCTGCCTTTTTACAGATAGGGCACCACCAGGGGCGTAACTACCACCATAGCAGCCATAGCGGCAGCTGCAGGGCCCATGGCGTCAGGGGTTCCGGCAGGGCCTGCCTCCTAGTTTAGAAGTAACCTGAGCCCACCCACTCAGTGTACTCCTGCTTGTCATCCCAGTCATAGGCTCTATACAGTAAGCTGGATAACCACAAACTTGCTATATAGAGACAGTAATTATGACAGGCAGGAAGGTGTAGAGAAGCAGGGCCGCCTCCTCCACCCCCTATGAGCTCAGGATTCTTCCAGCTCCCCTCCAATGTCGGAACAGAGGAGAAGGGGTGAATGAGCCACATACTGACAGCTGCTGCAGGGGAAGAGGAGTGACTGTAACCCACCTGAACAGCCCTGGAGGTTCCCTACTTAGCAAGTGAGTGTACTTGTGTGTATGTACATGTGCATGTGTGCATGTAGTGTGCCTATCTGTGTGTATGTATAAGTGAATGTGTGTATGTGTGTGTATGTTTGTATGTATGTATGTATGTATGTATGTATGTATCTATCTATGTATGTATCTATGTAAGTAGTGTTTCTTTTTGTGTTTGTGTGTGTATGTATGTATGTATGTATGTATGCGCAATTTGTGTGTATGTATATGTGCATGTGTTTATGTATGTAGTGTGCCTATCTGTGTGTGTGTGTGTGTGTGTATATATATATATATATATATATATATATATATATATATAATTTAATGTGTGTGTATGTTTGTATGTATGTAGTGTGTGTGTGTGTGTGTGCAATTTGTGTGTGTAGCCCGAGTTTTCCCTTTGAGTCCCACAAGAGCACTATGTTTATGATATGGAATTGTTCCTGAAAGAGAACCTGTAGCATCTATTTTCATGCCTCTGTTTATTAGCAATTGGTGCTGTTATTGGGGTGCCCATTATGTTAGGGCTTAGACAGTAAACAGGGTGCCCACCACCGTTTAGATGTTAATAAGGATATCATTAGGCCCCCCATTGTTGAGAACAGTGGTGGTCATCATCTTGAAGACAATTTCCTTAGCTTACTGTGTCAGTTGAAGCTTTCTGTGTTGAGATGCCCGTGTTGAGACGCACCGCCTGACTGACCTCAGGACCCCCCACCAGAAGCCACGTTCTCCCGAGTTGTAATGATGTCACGACTGATAGACAGACTGCTCCGCCAATCAGTGACTGGAGCAGCCTCCTGCCCTAGTTACTGACTGGCTGAGAGGGTTGTCTATCAGCAGAGTCGTGACGTCGGCTGAGAAGAACATTCCGGAGGCCAGTGGGGGTCCCGAAGCAACGATCCGGTGCTGTACAGGCATGGGCAGAGATACGTTTGTTATGTTTCTTCCTGATTCTTCCCAAAGTTATAGTAGTCCCGGACTTTTTTAAAAGGAAATGCTGAGCAAAGCTAAAAAACAAGGGCGGACAGGGGGTTAATGAAGTATCGCTTTATTGTTATGTTCCCACCACCCCCTGCTTTCCTAGTTTTCTTTTCTTTTTTTCTTTTTTTCAATTTCCCCGAAGTTTAATAGATTATAAGGCATTACTGCCATTTCTCTCTTTCAACATTCCCCATTGACCCTTGCAAGAACTTTATTGTAAAAATACAATAACTTAATCTAGCTGGCATTGCATACATTTCATAAGGGTCACTACATAACCTTTTTTTTCGCAAACCAATTGTCACAAAAAAAGTTACTATTACAGACTATAAATGTGTCATTTCTAAAGACATGGCAGTGTGGTCTGCACCATCATTAATGATCCTTAAAACTATGAACTTTGCTGATCCGTGGAAATATTTTATTTCTCTAAATGAAGCCCGGCTGTCTGACTAGCCTCAAATTATCAATACCACCGCAGCGGTGCTAAACCCTGAGGAAGAACGAAATCTGTTAACAGTTTTATAGACTGGCGGATGTCACCCAGGAGGCAGGATTCAATTTAAGTTTCTATTAAAGGTTAAAAGATGTATATATATATATTGCAGATCACTACCGCAGAGCGAATTGAAAGTTTTGATGCTCTCCAGGCTAAATGAGAACTTTATATTTAAAATTTCATACATTTAACCTTCCTACCACAAAAAAAAAAAAAGTTGTATAAAAAAAAAAACACAGCTCAATGTGAAATGACCACAGGGTCCTAACCCATGAATATAATTAAATTACATCTTTAAGGGGTGGCATCGACCTTAAAATATTTTCATGCTGGTCTGTCTTCACCGAGTTCACTTAACATCCAGCTGACATTTTCAAAGGAAGGTTTCTTCAAATCTTTCAAAATTTGAATTTTTTTTCAAAACAACAGTGATTTTTTGTTTTTTTTGTTTATTATTATGACTTCTACTCTAAACAGGGAGATCACAGGTAAGGTTAAGCTCACACATAATGTTATGGCTAAAATGAACCCCCCCCCCCCCCCCCCAGCTGAAATTGCAGATGTACATATAGCAATTTTTCTCTTTTGTTTGTTGAGATTTTATTTTTATTTTTATGACCGTTTTATCAGCTATATATTTTTTTTACAAGGCTTTTTGGACATACTTCAGGACTTTTATGGCTCAAAGTACAGCCCTAAATGTGTGCCAAAAACACAGTTCTAATACTTAATTTTACAGCCATAACAATTGCAAATCTAAAATTATTATGTATATGAACATTTTACTATTGAGTTTAAATAAGCTGAATTGTAAACAATGTATCTGTGTTTTTTTTTTGTTGTTTTTTTCCCTACAGGTCTAAAGTCTCAGGACACCCTTTTATGTTAGCAACCAAAGGAAAAATGACATATGTGAATGATGAGTGAGGGGACCTATCTTTTATGCTATGTCTAGAACATGACCACCATCTTGAAAGGTGCCATATTGGATCACAGGCAAGTTTATCAAAGAAGCAAAGATTAGCAATATTGGATCCAGCACCTTCAGCTCTGTGTTCAGCACCAAGGAAAATTTCAACCCGTCAAATTACATCCACTTACCTCCATGGCTTCAGCGCTGCTCCCTGTCCCCCGGTGTGTGGCCACCTTTTGGTCTTGAGACATGATGTTGCTTGGCCTGCTCAGCCATTCTTCGGCTGAGTGGTGTTCCATCTCTACCACTCAATGGCTGAGCGGACCTGCCACATCATTTCTCAAGACAGGGATGGGGCAGTAGCAAAGCAGCAGTATTGGGGCAAGGGGAAGTAAGTATGCAACTGTTTTTCCCGACCTCTTCCTGGGCATTGCCAAAAAAGGTGTCCTGGACGCAATATAATACCTCTTAAGGGCTATGTTCACACACCGTAAAATAAAAAAAAACATACAGACATAATGTTGAGGTTTAAATATGGCTGTATTTTCAATGTAATAATGCGCTCCATTGAAGTCAATGGCGAACTGGTCCGCAGTGCACACACCGTATACATTGCTTTTGCAAAATACAGCAGTTTTTTTCCCCCAACTTTTACACATTGTTTTAACTCAATATTATGACCGTACATTGATATTTTTTGTACTGTGTGAGAACATTGCCTAAATGGGGCGCAACAACTAAGCTGCGGGTAGTAATGACAAACTAATGGATGATGGGAGGAATTGGTACTTTTTACATTATTTCTATGGGATCATTATACCTTCAAGGTGACACCATTATGTTTGTCTTTTCTGTGCTGTGATGAATGTACAGTGTACACAGTGACAGTTTTTATGCGCATTACGCTTGTAATGTGATATTATATAGTCAAGGTGTCATGGTGTGCATTAACCCTGCGCAGTACTTCACCATTGTGCATTCAATGAATAAAATGATGAGACTTTTCATGGAGTAAAGCCCCATCCAAGTTTAGACCCCACTGTAAATTGTCACACCCCTGACTAAGTCGCTGTAAGGCTATGTTCCCACAATGTCTTGTTTTGGGGAAAAAAGCCTTTTTAAAATGATCTTGATCAATATTAAAGGGGAACTATCAGCAGGTTAGACAAATTTTTTTCTAATCCTGGATAATCCATTTGAAGTGATACTGTCACCGCCTACTCACTCTTAATTTCCTCCGTGGACAGTGTCACCTAGGCGGGGCTTCACAGCAGTTGGGCCCCAACTTCCTGTTCGAGAGAGGTGGCCTAACTGCCATAAAGCCCCGCCAAGTTGACACTGTCCACCAATGATTTTAGAGCAGAAAGAAGACACAAACAAGTTTTATACAGGTATGTATCAATTGTGCAGCATATAAGCCTATGGATGATGCAGAGAGTTATACATAGGAGGGGGGTGATAGTATCACTTTAAATGCCATCGTTTGCAACTGCCATAAAGCGCATATAATCTGCTACACTGTTTATACAGTACATTAAGTGTTTCCAATACAAATATATATAAAATAAAAAACTAGACTATTTAAAGGCCAACAAGCATATTATTTCTCCTTTATGTGCTTATAAAACATCCCTTTTAACCTGGCTATAAAGGTTACAATAATCTCCCAGTAATAATAACCATCTGTAAATGTTGTTTTTTTCCCCTGAATATATAAACTGTAACTTATTATAAAATTGTAATTTCACAGTAATAATAATCCTGAAAAAAATTGCATAATGTTTACATGGTGAAAGTGCTGTGGTGTGAGCCGACAGTAAGGCTCTTATCATCATCTAATCCCCTCATCTCTGTTAATAACCTGATATTATCAGACTTTCATTAAGTGCTGTGCAAAATCCAGCATCATCTGGTCTATACACTGGAGTCAGGACCATCCATTTGCCTATGGGATTTATTCCAAGGTTTGTTCAGTAAATAATAATAATAAAAAAAAGTAATTAAAAAGCATTGGCTTTATTGGCCGTTGCTGGTTACATTCTTGGCTGCATGTATTAGACACTTAAAGGAGTACAAAATAAAAGTTTATAAATCAACAGATGCCAGGAAGTTATATAGATTTGTGAAAAACTTCTATTCAAAAATCTAAAGTCTTCCAGTACTTTCAGCCAGTGGCGGATTAAATGTACCCTGGGCCCCGGGCTGTCCACCCAACCTGCCCCCCCCCGGGTCAATCCTCCCAAACCGCCCACATTATAATCCGCTACTGCCCCCGACGCTGGCCCCAATAAACACTGGCTGCCTCCCCTCCCTGCTGGCCCCAATAAACATAATGTTTGGTCCCTTGCTGCTACCCCCAGTAAACATTGTCCACCCCACCTCCACTGCCCCCAATAAACATATAGCCACTTGTTCACCCGCTGTTGCCCCCAATAAACATATTGCCACCTGGTTTCCTGCTATTGCCCCCCCACCCCACCCCCAAGGTCAGGAGAGGAGGGGGCTCATCTTATAGGGGAGGTCACAGGGTCACAGCAGCACAGAGGATGTCAGGAGGAAAGGGTGATAATCCTATAGGAGAGGTCCCAGCAGCACAGAGGATGTCAGGAGAGGAGGGTGCTGATCTATAGGAGAGGTCCGAGCAGCACAGAGGATGTCAGGAGAGGAGGGTGCTGATCTATAGGAGAGGTCCGAGCAGCACAGAGGATGTCAGGAGAGGAGGGTGCTGATCTTATAGGGGAAGTCGCAGGGTCCCAGCAGCACAGAGGAAGTCAGGAGAGGAGGGTGCTGATCTTACAGGGGAGGTCGCAGGGTCCCAGCAGCACAGAGGATGTCAGGAGAGGAGGGTGCTGATCTATAGGGGAGGTCACAGCAGCACAGAGGATGTCAGCTGGCCCCCTCTTCCCCCCTTATAGATGGTCCCCCTCTTCCCTCTGCCCCCCTTATAGATGGTCCCTCTCTGCCCCCTTATAGATGGTCCTTCTCTTTCCTCTGCCCCCCTTATAGATGGTCCCCCTCTGCCCCCCCCCTTATGGATGGTCCCCCTCTTCCCCCCTTATAGATGGTCCCCCTCTGCCCCCCCTTATAGATGGTCCCCCTCTGCCCCCCCTTATAGATGGTCCCCCTCTGCCCCCCCTTATAGATGGTCCCCCTCTGCCCCCCCTTATAGATGGTCCCCCTCTGCCCCCCCTTATAGATGGTCCCCCTCTGCCCCCCTTATAGATGGTACCCCTCTTCCCCCCCCCTTATAGCTGGTCCCCCTCTCCCCCCCCCCCCTGTGCAGATAACACACAAAAAAACAAAAAAACACAACACAACTCACCTGCCATCCGTTCCCCCGTTGAGCCTCTCGCCTCCTGGTCCGTCCCCGGCTGATGCACAGCTGCCGGGGGTGTCCCATCCTATCCCCAGCAGCGCGCGCATCAGAGGGCTCCCCGTGCGCCAGAAGTCACAGCCACGGCGCATCAGCCGTGGCAGTGCAGTGGCGGATTATAATGTGGGCGGGCGGCCGCCCAAACCGCCCATATTATAATCCGCCACTGCTCTCAGCTGCTGTATGTCCTGCAGGAAGTGATGAATTATTTCCAGTCTGACACAGTGCTCTCTGCTGCCATCTCTGTCCATATCAGGAATTGTTCTCAACAGGATAGGTTTTCTATTGGGAATTGCTACTTCTCTAGACAGCTCCTGACATGGACACAGGTGGCAGCAGAGAGCATTGTGTCAGACTGAAAAGACACACAGCACTGCAGGACATACAGCAGCTGTAAGTACTGAAGGGTTTCAGTTTTTTAATAAAAGTAATTTATTAGATCCCCTCCCCCTTCGGAATGCCCCTTTAAGTCATATACTAAATAAAGAATTTGCTACTTTACGGGAGCAGTATATACAAATAGTGGTAAAGCGGAACACGCAGATAAGCAAAGCAATAAAGAAAAAAAGCTATCTTTTATAAGCCATTAACTACTGGAATTAACATCTGTTGTTTTCATTTCTTACTAAACATGGAATTGTATTGGATAATGCCACTTCATTAACTCCCTCCTTAGCGGGGGCATAAAGAGGTCAGATTAACTTAATTCCAAGGAAGGTAGTTTTCAATTACACCGTAAGTCAGCACAAAAAAAAAAAGTCCTATTATGTTTGTTAGCATGGATGCCCGAGGAAATGTTAAAAACTTATACAACATTTACTCAGAGCAGGAAAAGAATCCTGCTGAGTTCTGCTTCTTTGATGAACTTTTTGTAAAATGACACAATTTTTGCACATTAGTTGAAATTCCGGTAAGCAAAGGAACAAAAATGGATGGAAAGGGATTTGCAGGGTAGATGTGGTTTTGGCATAAAGCCAATGAGTTATGGTGCAGTCCAAAAAGTTCAAGAATTAAACCCATAATCCTGAGGAAAGAATAACTAATGGATCATTAAAGGTGAAGTTTAGGGCAATAGAAAATGTTCATAATGGGAAGGGGGGGATATAATATAGAACATATACTTACTGGTCCAGGTGCCCATGCTGAACCCCCACTGGGATCCTCCATCTCTCCCCCCTTCTACGTTATGACTCAGCTGATGTATGCGCTGCTCAGCCAGTCAGTGACTGAAGCAGGACACAGCGGCAGTCACTGACTGGCTGAATGAGTATCTCCCACCTTTTCCCGCCGAGTCGCAATATACCATGAAAAGGAGAGAAGATGACATATGACAGGGTCCGGGAGTCAGGTGATGCAGGGCTGCCAGGGGACAGGGAGCGGTAAGTATAGGCTCTTTATTATGTTCCCTCCACCCCCTGCCTACAATGTAGTTGTCAGCTTTCTCCTTTAAATGGATTTTCCAGATTTTTAAAAGGGAGCGCTTAACCCTGTCTGATAAACCAGTCATCCCCGCCAATCATCACCAACTGTTCACCTTGAAGATCAGACAGAGACAGTCTGTCAATGAAAACCACTTTAAAGGGGTACTCCAGCTGGGGCATTTTTTCCCTGGGAGGAGGTAGATGAGGGAAACAATGTCCACTCACCTCCCCGGTTCCAGCGGCGGGTCCCGTATCGCAGCCCTCCGGTCCCTGGTTCCCAGCTGCTTCCTGGTGTCTGACGTGGGCCCGCGACGATACGTCTCAGGTCTGCTCAGTCAGTCAGTGACAGAGGCGGGATCTGAGCAGGCTTTAAATGGATCCTGCCTCCGTCACTGACTGGCTGAGTGGACCTGAGATGTCACATCTCGGGCCCATGTCAGACACCAGGAAGCGCCCAGGGACTGGAGCGCCGCGATGCGGGACCCGCTGCTGCAACCGCAGAGGTGAGTGGACGTCGTTTCCCTCAGCCCCCCCGCTGGAGTACCCCTTTAAGGGGAATCTGTCAGCTTTTAGGTCAAGGAGACACATGGTACCTTCATACAACCAGCTGTGCTTCCATATTATATAGAAAAAAAAATGTAATTCTTTGGTACAAAGAGTAGAGATGAGTCCGAACCTTCGGCATTTAAATACCGGTGGCTGATTAAGTTGGATGCAGCCCTACGGATTTCGGGAAAAGAAGTTGCTCAAGTTGCATCTCTATCAAAGGAGCTTTTTTCAAGGAATACTTCCTCTTCCTTTCCTTGCTTGCTTTACACCTGGAAACCGAGTCAGGTATATGAGGGGGAGTAAGGAGTCTTCATACTATTGAATAAAAGCCTTTTTTTTTACATTCTGGAAGCACAGACAGATATTTGAAAGGTACCATGTGTCTCCTTGAACTAACAGTGTCAGCAGTTTGGAGCATGAATGACAGCTGATAGATTCTGTTTAATGATCCACCAGTTATTTTTTAGTTTAATTTCTTTTGGACTACATAAAAAAACATTGGCTTTACACCAAAATCATACCTACTCTGCAAATACATTTTTACAAAAATCTACATACATCTTGTACCTTGTTGGTTTTTTAAATAATATTTTCTTTCAATGCGTGATAGCACAGTGGCTCCACCGAACAACTTATCAGAGGGGTTGCTGGTTGTCAGCAGCCTGATACTCATACACTGATGACCTATCTTGTTGGGGGAAAAAACTTTATAGTGAATCAGCTACAATTTATACATTGTTTACAATTTATACGCTTTTAGGACAAGGAGACACATGGCCCCATTCATATATTCGTCTGTACTTTAAAAAAAAAATGCTTTTATTCTGTAGTGCAAAGTGTCAAAGAGGTGTTCCCAACTCGCTGGAATGCTACAAGTTGTAACGTCTCCTCGCTTCTTCTTCCATCCCTAAACTTGCTTGTTACCTCTAGCTGCTAATCAGATACTGAGATAGTAATGAGAAGGTTTTCCAGCGTGCAACGTTTTAGGAGCTTGGTATTACCTCGAGGATACTCGGCACTCGAGAATAAAAGCATTGTTAGAAGCACAGACAGATATATGATAGGTACCATGTGTCTCCTTGTCCTTACAGCTAACAGTGTCAGCATTTTGAAATGTGAACTACAGCCGACAGATTCGCTTTATGGATCAGAGTTGGGGTGGCCCTCTTGAATATCAGAGAATCCTGCAAAATCTAAAGTCCAGAAAAAGATAATCCTATGTGAATCTGGGCTGCTATTTGTTATGGGTATATTCACACAAATACTATTAGACTTTATGAATTATATAAACTCTGAGCGTACGACAATGACTATAAAGTTTATGATGCAAATGAAAGTTGTCTGTCCATAGGAAGGGGGAGCCCTCACCATCGTTCCCTATGCCGCTCTATAATGCTATGAAGAGTAACAAATGGGCCTATAGACGTTGTATAATTATGCGTGACTCGTTATAGTAAGTCTGAGATTCAGAATTGATAAACTTTTAACGCATTTATATGGAAACATAGTCCATCCAAGAAAACCTTCTACACTGCACTTACAGAGGCAGCTCATCTGGGCAGTACTGCAGTTTTATTCTGTGCAATAGGAACGTAACCTAATGCTTTATAAAGGAACAAACTTGATTATTAACAGTATTTGCGAACTTTGCAATCTTCTAAACCAAGCCTTAAAGAGTCACTGTCGTATTTTTTTTTTTTTTTTTGCAGAAATCAATAGTCCAGGCGATTTTAAGAAACTTTGTAATTGGGTTTATTAGCCAAATCTGCCATTATCTGCATGTAAAAAGCCTTTTCCCAGGTCCCCCCCTCCTTCCTCTTTTTCATCCACTCTGAAAAATCTGAAAATTGTGACTTGTTGCAGGAGACGTACCCTGTCTGTTCTAGGGAGAGGGGAGGGGGGAGGAGGAAGGAGGGAGTTAGCCGGCAGCAGAAAGCAGATAACAGAGGATTACAGGCACGGAGCTGGGTGACAGCTGTAATCCAAGCTCAGACAGGTTACTGGTGACTGTCACAGGAGATATCCCGTGAGGGATTTGTAGATTAACTCTTTGTTGTCCTGTTTTGGTCTTTTCTTTAGCTCTCTCCATAGGAGAACAATGAAGACAGGGGGGAGAGCTTCAAACTGCTTTTTCATGATAAAAATGCATTTTTCGGATAATAAACCCAATTACAAAGTTTCTTAAAATCGCCTGGACTATTGATTTCTGCAAAAAAAATTCACGACAGTGACACTTTAATGAATTGCACCACTACAGCTAAACACAATGCAGGTGTTTTTCTGTTTCGGTGTAGTTCAGCTGTTTGCTTATCAATACTTACCTGTCTGTGCTCCCCTAAAGTCCTTGGTCTCACTCAGTTATAGGCCATTCACTCACTGAAGGACAGTGCCACAGCCAGTCATTGGTGACAGCGTGCTCAGCCAATCACTGGCCGTGGCACTGTCCTGTCTCACTCAGTTATTGGCTGAGCATGATTTTAGCCGCAGGGGACACTGGAGACCAGAGGCCAAGGTCACCAGGTGAGTATACCATTTTTTTTTTTTGTTGTACAGCCACCAGTTTAATTTAAAGGGGAACTATTAGCAGGTTTTTGCTCCCTATTGTGCACTTGGCATCGAGGATGAAAATATGCCTGTTACCTTCATCCTCTGCATCATTCCCATGCAGTTTTAATGTAGTTCTCTGTCTGGTAAGGATGTTTGAAGCACTGCCCCTCCCGCAGAGCATCAATCTGCCCCTTCTAACAATTGTCAGTGGAGAAGGCCAGCCAGGGGCGGGCTGGATCTGCGCTCTGGGGGCGGGGCAATTCTCCAAATGGCCTTACCAGACAGAAACAAGTTTTTTGCAAACTTTGTTATTAATCCAGCTTTTCTGGAATTACTTTGCTCATCCCTGTAATCAGAATTATTTTAGGGGGTTTTTTTTGCAGAGATTTTACATCTGATATGGAGATAGAAGAAGTGATACCTTTCTCTTAGCTAATAACTGTTTATACACATATAAAATCTTGTTTCCTTCAATGATCAAAAGTTACAAAGGCCATTCTGAGCTGCAGCATGCATGTTTACTCCCTCCCCCACTCCTTCCTGCCGTGTATGAATTGATGTACATGGTTTGGCTTCCAGCACATCAATTTTATCTGTCACATTTGGTCATATTAGCCTCTGCATAGGACCAGACTGACTGTATTAGCTCCTCTCCTACCTACCATACATTCTCATCTCTGCATTAGAATAATTCCTGCATACCTTCCTTCACTAGTTGTACTTCAACTCAAATTTTTTTAACACAAAATCTCAGGGCAGGACATGCCCACAGTTGTGTCCTGTCCTGTCCTTGGATTGGCTGAGCAGGCAATTTCTGTTCCCAGCTCTCATCCTTATAGCAGACAAGTGGACAGAGCTGAATAGAAGCTGCAGGGGAATCAGAGTCTCCTATAAAAATCGCCAATAAACAAATCAGAAGAGGACTTGGGGTAGGTAAGTATAGTTTTTTTTCCACTATTTTTGTTTAGCCCCAATAATATAGGAATTTGAAAAAATGGAATACTCCTTTAGGCTATGCACACATAACATACATTTTATGGCAAAAATTGTGAAATTGGTTGCATTGAAGTCAATGCAAACAAAGGCTGTTATTTTCATTATGAAATAGGATGCATTAAAGTCAATGCAAACAACTGCCGTTGTTCACACAATGTTTGCTAAGTTAGTTATTTGCTACGGCCATTGAAATAATTGACATGCTGTTGTTGTGCATTGATTTCAATGCAATCAATGCACTCAATACACTCAATGTTTTTGAGTGCCAAACAGTGGCCGTTGTCCATACATTGTGTGAACATAGCCTTAAATAGAATAAACAGCACAGATTAAATAATCAGAGTAAGTGTAGGCTAATACAATAATGTACATAAAACCGGCTAATCTAATAACTTTGTGCCACAATTTGAAAAATTTTACATGAAATTAAAATATTAAACTTTGAAAAGCCATTTTACGTGTAAGGCCTCCATGTGTTTGGCAATGCTTCAGGCACTGCAATTACATTCAGAAAAAAAAATAACACAAATTAGTGCAAAATACTTACAACTTACCACTTCTTCATGAGTTGCGTTTTCGACATTTATGCCATTAACCTGAAAGTAAAAAACACTTTTTGTATTTAGAGTAATTTTGCATCGTTATTTGTTTATCGGATGTAAACACCATTAACTAAGTGTATAATCAACCCTGACCGCGGGCCAAAATGTGCATTACGTACAGATGTAGCATGCACTTCTGCTTTTGAGTAAAATTAGAGGATTTTTCTATGGTAATCAGTCATTGAGACTCTCCAGTGTATTTGTTTGGCACTGCTTTTTATAATGTAACCATTTATTTTGGCTGTTCCCAGCAGAGATTTTAGCTAAATAAAGGAATAAAACGCATAAAATGGAAAAAATATTAAAAAATAAATAAATAAAGTTTAGAAACTGTAGTTCAATCCCTTGAAGTTGCCGTGCCCTGAGTTTCAAGCATTTTTTCAAATTTGTTCCCATGCTGGAACTATCCAGAACAAGAGTGGTATGCTCCTGTTCTGGACAGTTCCTGACACGGACAGAGGTGGCAGCAGAGAGCACTGTGTCAGACTTGAAAGAATGCACCACCTCCTGCAGGACATACAGCAGGAGATAAGTACTGAGAGGCTTGAATTATGTAAATAAAGTTAATTTGCAAATTTGTGCAACTTTTTCAGGGAATTTGAAAATAGATTAAAGAGGGTCAAACATTGATCTATAGAGAAGCTATGTCTAAAAGGTGGCACCAGCCAACAAGCTTTGCACATGTCAGTTTATCAGTCTCCTTAAAATAGAAAACAAAAAGCTCTGGAGTTGTACATAACTAATCTAACACAATCCACTGTTACTCCTATTTTGCCTATTTCTTGACCTCTCTGTATACCTTTCTTTACTAGTCATACTTACTCAAATTTTTAAACAAAAAAGCTCAGGGTAGAACCTGCCCCCTCAGCCAATCACTGGCCACAGTGGTGTCCTGGCCTGGTCTCTGATTGGCTGAGCAGGCAATTCCTGTTCCAAGCTCTCGTCCTGAAAGCAGACAGAAGAAACAAGCATAGGGTTATGGACAGAGCTGAATGGGAGTGGCAGGGGAATCAGAGTTTCCTATAAACAGACAGGGGGAGATTTATCAAACATGGTGTAAAGTGAAACTGGCTCAGTTGCCCCTAGCAACCAATCAGATTCCACCTTTCATTCCTCACAGGCTATTTGGAAAATGAAAGGTGGAATCTGATTGGTTGCTAGGGGCAACTGAGCCAGTTTCACTTTACACCATGTTTGATAAATCTCCCCCACAGTGTTACCCCAGTGTTTTCCACTGTTACCGCTAGGCCTATCAGCCTATTTCTTGACCACTCTGCCGCTCTTGCCTCTGTATGCAGCCCCAGTGTGACCAAGTGACCACTAAGCAACTGTATTTTCCACAACTCACTTCTCCTGTCTTCCTCTCCTGGTCTGGATAAAAAGTATTCCCTCACACAGAGATCTAACTAGTAAATAGTGCTATGCGATCCTTCTTATACTTATATCCTCATATACTTTCCTTATGCACTTCTATAAGCGTATATATATATATATATATATATATATATATATATATATATATATATATACAGTATATTAGACAATCCACAGCACTCAGGATAGTAGCGTGCAAAAAAACTTGTGTTTTATTCCTCCCAAACCATTACCGGAGCTGTGACGTACACAGAGACAGAGTCAGAGACGGAAATCCCCGAGCCTCTCCCAGACAGCCGAGTGTTTCATCGGAGAAGCTTGGAGACACTCGGCTGCTGGGAGGGCTTCGGGAAAAAGAGAGAGGCGCCGGAAGTTCCCAAAGCCTCTCTCATTCTCCTGAAGCTCTCCTGGCAGCTGAGCGTCTCCGTGCCTCTCCGAGGAGACGCTTGGCTGCCCGGGAGAGGTTCGGGGATTTCCGTCTCCGGCGCAGGCAGTGTGTGTCACACTGTCTGCGCCGGGAATGGTACAGGAGGCGTGCCGATGCCGGGAATGTGAGTTAAGTGTTTTTTTGTTTTTTTTTTATATAGCAGCAATTAACCCCTGACTGTTTATTTGTGTGTCCACCAGAAGGTGGACTCAGAAATCAGCACAGCAAGGAACAGCAGGGGGCGCTACTGATCAAGGTAAGATATCTCACAGCAGTAAGACTTTTTTTAATCAAATGCTATAGATGGAAAATGTATTTTAATATATACTATTAAAATACACACCATATCATTTATCCAACAACCCCCTTAAGCAGTCACATTACCCCCTCAGATCCACAGCAGAAGCCATGCCCCAGGCCAAAAACCAAACCCAGAGGTAAACATACTCTAGGGAAAAAGGGCAGGCCATGCCGAAATGGGAAAATATTTGTATTACTTTATTAACGAAAAAATAGCTCCAGCTCTGTAACTTTATGAAAACATTAAATAATACATTAATCCAGTACAAAGCCTGAAGATTCCCAGTGACGGCACGGCCAGCTTCCAGTTACACAATGTGACCTACAATCTGATGGATAAGTAATCATCCCAGAGTATTTATAGCTACACAGATATTTTGCAACAAAGATTTTTTTTTTTACAGGAAAAAATGTTCTAATAGGATCAAATTATAACCCCTTTTATTCAATGCAATGGTGACCATCACCTACATGTTACACCATCCCCTTAATGGAGGGTCATAAGCTGTATGTAAAGCTGCTATACCAGTCCAATTACTGCTGGAATATATTAGCTTTGTATGAAACCTGTAAAGGAAATATTTGTATTAAAAAAAAAAAAACGGATTCAAAGCTCACGAAAAATCGCTGAAACGACAGGGGGCAAGGCCCGGGGTCCAGGAGCACGGCTGGCCGCCCACTGTGAGAAGCCTATTACTGCAAATGTGAGTACATCAGAAAACCCTATGCACAATTAGATGGTTACATATGTTTATAACAGCAAGATAGCAATTCTCTATTATCAATGTGACCCAGCGTGTGTCATTGTGCTATTTGTATATGGATTTAGTAAGAATGGCTGCTTACCTGCATTACGGCATCTCCTGTGAACAACAAGCCACTCTGGTCAGCTGAATGAGAACACAAAGTCACGTTTAGAATAAGATAAAAAGATCACAAAATTATAGTAAAATATATTTATGATATGAAACTAAAATATTTGCAAGTATTCTAAAATATCATACGTCGGGATAAGCTATTAGAAAATTTATTTTTCACCTCCCAAAGGTTTTGATGGGTGGGGAAAAATACTAGGGAAAAAAAAGAAACCATTGTGTGTATGTATGTGTTTTTTGTTTATTTTTTTTATGTTATATGTGTTTCTTTTTTTATCCTTTGCATAGCAAATAATTTAATTGAGATGCGGTTCAGGGAAGAAACAGAGTGCTGCACATCACACCTATGGCTGATACTAGTGCCGCTTGGCTAAATATAAAACACATCAGAATTTTGTGTATGAATTGATCAAGCCATACTGCCCCATGTACCTCGTGCCGGTATCTGATACACATGGGTCCCTACACTAAGTCCACACCGTGCCAGTCAGTGGCCACCAACCCCGCAGGCGTGCACGGCCAGGGAACGGGGGCCATGGGACGGCCCTGCGACCCCCATGCCACAGGACCAGACCCAAAAACACCACACCAGAACCCGGCCAGCACCGCCGGCGGAGAAGGTCGCCCCCAAGCAGCACAAGTCTGGATAAGGTATTGCGCTCACCATAGCTGCAGCAAACAGAATGGGAAAAAACAGGAGGGATTAAAACCATGTGCACTCAGGTGTCTCCTGCTAATTGCGGTCATGTGGGTCTCACCAGGAGGAGTGCAAAACACGGAGAAAAGAGAGAAACAAAATGCGGTTCAGGGAAGAAACAGAGTGCTGCACCTCACACCTATGGCTGATACTAGTGCCGCTTGGCTAAATATAAAACACATCAGAATTTTGTGTATGAATTGATCAAGCCATACTGCCCCATGTACCTCGTGCCGGTATCTGATACACATGGGTCCCTACACTAAGTCCACACCGTGCCAGTCAGTGGCCACCAACCCCGCAGGCGTGCACGGCCAGGGAACGGGGGCCATGGGACGGCCCTGCGACCCCCATGCCACAGGACCAGACCCAAAAACACCACACCAGAACCCGGCCAGCACCGCCGGCGGAGAAGGTCGCCCCCAAGCAGCACAAGTCTGGATAAGGTATTGCGCTCACCATAGCTGCAGCAAACAGAATGGGAAAAAACAGGAGGGATTAAAACCATGTGCACTCAGGTGTCTCCTGCTAATTGCGGTCATGTGGGTCTCACCAGGAGGAGTGCAAAACACGGAGAAAAGAGAGAAACAAAATGCGGTTCAGGGAAGAAACAGAGTGCTGCACCTCACACCTATGGCTGATACTAGTGCCGCTTGGCTAAATATAAAACACATCAGAATTTTGTGTATGAATTGATCAAGCCATACTGCCCCATGTACCTCGTGCCGGTATCTGATACACATGGGTCCCTACACTAAGTCCACACCGTGCCAGTCAGTGGCCACCAACCCCGCAGGCGTGCACGGCCAGGGAACGGGGGCCATGGGACGGCCCTGCGACCCCCATGCCACAGGACCAGACCCAAAAACACCACACCAGAACCCGGCCAGCACCGCCGGCGGAGAAGGTCGCCCCCAAGCAGCACAAGTCTGGATAAGGTATTGCGCTCACCATAGCTGCACCACACAGACCTCTGAAGGCAGCCCTGCTTCTCTATTCTAGCCTGTTGTACTACGCTGCAACATTATGGGGATCTGCAGCTCCATCCTGCATCTACAAACTGCTGCTATCAGGTTTATACATTATACACCACATGGTGATTGCTATATTGTACATTAACTTATAATATCACATTTTCAGCTGTTTCTCATTGTTTGTTACGTCTGTTCTACATGTTAATCAGAAAAGAAAATCATTATATTTGGGGTGTGGAACCAATTGTCTGCATATCAGTCATTTCTTATGGGAAAATGTGCTTTGGTTTAAGAGCGCGGTCCCAGAACGAATTATGCTCATAATCCAAGGCACCACTGTATATATATATATAGTATTCTGGCTCAATAAAATAATATATATATGATACTTGGAACAGCAGAAATAAAATAAACATACATACATAACCCTGATTCCCTGCAGGCTACTTTTTTTCTCTTTCTGCTCCCCCAATCGTTTGTCTTTTTCCCACTTCTGATATGAGCACTTGGAGCAGGACCTGGTTGCTCAGCCAATCACTGACCTGAACAAGACTACAGTGACTGTGTTACAACTGCAGGTAGGGTTCAGCCAGGGAAGGAATGGGGGAGCACATAGATCCCATTGTGCCCTAGCCTAGAGAAGAGCTTTGTTCAGACTAGTGTAAAAAATAAAAAATAAAAAACATGACAAAAGGCACAGTTTTTCAGTGTTTCTCAATGTCAGTAAGCTAGCCAGACCTTCTACTGGGAGGAGACGATCAAGCCAAGGGTAGTCTCCAGTCAAGGAAATCACCCAAGCAAGGTATCCATCTACAGGCAGCTGTTTCAGGGTATTTGCCCCTCATCAGTGTGGAGTAAGATACTGGCTAGTGGAAGCAGAGACTAGTAAGTGAATTCAAAAGAATAATGGTTGACTTCAGGGAGATGAACCAAAACACCATGGAGACACCATCACATGTTTCTCGATGTTAGTAAATCTAGGAACATCACCCCCTGGGAAATCAAATATGCAAAAAGTTTTGTATAGTTGATTTCCTACTGAGCAATGTTCCTAAATTCATTGACGTTGAGAAACACGAAATGGTGCCTCCATTGTGTTTTGGTTTATCTCCCTGAGGTCTTTGTACCACAGGCTAAGGACTGTGCTGAGTTACTAGAATACACGGGCATGGCACACTGATTGGCTGGGCAGGCAGGTCCTGCACTGAGTAAACATCTCGGAGGCAGGAACAAGAGATTGGTAGACTGGATGGTGATGGTGCTACAGGGGAGCAGGGGTAGGTAAATATATATATATATATATATATATATATATATATATATATATATATATATTTATTTCAACATAATTTTTTTTTAAGAACCAGAGTATCCCTTTAACCTAAAAAAAATAGGCTTTAACAAAATATGGTACAAACGACTAATTTGTTTATTTATTTTTTCTAAATAAAAAAAATACAAAATAAAGATATCATTCATGACACCAGCAGTTATCGTGTATCAGTTATGTGACATGTCCAGTATATATAAAAAAAAAACACATAAAGCTTTACCTGGTTGATCTTTGAAAATTTTAGATATAACAACAGGCACTTTATGTTGTGCTCCACCCTGAAATAAAAAGAGAGATTTATCAGCCCTCCAGAATATAAAATGTTATCTTTTACAAAGCAAAAACTAGAGATGAGCGAACATGTCAAAGGCCAGGAGTGGATTCCTAAAGAAAAGACTTTGTTTTCCTGCTGGTTCTTCTTCTAGTTTCTGCTCCCAAAAATTTTACAAAAAAATTATTAAAAACACACACGCAGAAAAACTGTATAAGTGATTCCAAGCTTTGCAGGGAAAATGTTTCTCTTTTCCATTCCAGAAACAGCAGCACTGTATTCCATGAGCAGCAGCCATCTAGCCACGACCCTTAGACAAGAGTTGTTTTTGGAAAAATAAATGATATGCTATGATTCATAAATGTGAGTTCAATGCATATCCACTTGATTGTGAAGAGCGATTACTATACAATAATATAACCTGCAGACATCACGATCTGTTTTCTGTGTAATTAGACGCATGTAAATATAATACATCAGATTACCTCTGATTCATTGGCCTCAGCATATACTGTTTGCCTACTTTATGAGAATGTCCATTAGACTAAATGAAGGGAAATCTTCCAGACTCACTACAGAGGAGGCAAGTCATCAGCTCAGTGGGGACTCGCCTGCCAGTGGTGGCCATTTATGCACTTTTCCTGCCAGACATAGCTAGGGATTAACAACATTGCCAATAACAATATCTTGTATCACAAAAAAAAAAAAACAATTAGGTATAGACATGTAATTTACTATCATTTAAAGAGTTCTTGTCATTAAAAAGTAACAATAATGAAGACACTTTAAGGCTATGTTTTTACTGTGTTTATTTTTTTAAATGTAAAAACATCCGTCTTTTGATAAAGACAGACGGTTTTAAAGTGCCACTGTTGTTTCCCCCCCTCAGAAATCAATAGTCCAGGCGATTTTAAGAAACTTTCACTGCTCATTATCAGTTGAGCCCTGTGTAAACTATGGAGAGGGGAGGAGGGAGATTAGTCGCCAGCAGAGAGCAGAGAAAGAAGGATTACACAGTGGGAGCTGTGTGAAAGCCGGTATTCAGAGATCAGAGAGGTCAGTGCTGACTTCAGAGGAGATAGCCTGGTGATGTAGCTGTAAATTAACCCTTTGTTGTCCTGTTTTGGTGCCTCATCTCCCTACACCCCTCCCCTCTCAATAAAAAACCATGAAGACAGGGGGGAGAGCTTTAAACTGCTTTTTCATTATAAAAATGCATTTTTCGGCTAATAAACTCATTACAACGTTTATTAAAATCATCTGTACTATTAATTTCTGCAAAAAAATAAAAAATAAATTAGCCACAGTGACACTTTAATGTTCATGATCATCAATGTGCTAGTTGCTGAGACTTCCACTGAACGCTTGAATGGATGGGGAGAAGCATACAGCTAAGTGCTTCTCTCCTTGCTGCAGGAGACTTTTGTAGAATCCACCTTCTGCAGCAAGGAGAGAAGAGTTTAGAATGATTCTCGTCACTCATTCTAGCGATCAGTGGGGTTCCCAGTACCTAGACTCTGACTAGTGGTGAGCGAACATCCCGATGTTCGGTTCGGGTCCTGAACACAAACATAAAAGAAAAATTATTGTGATCGGTTCGTGTTTACCGAACATTCACAAACAAATAACTAACGTACAGTTGAAGTGTACACAGTTGTGTACAGATTGCGTTGGTTTTGGTCTGGAGTTACGCACATGAGTACAGATTCAGGCGTAAAGTGTAAATTACCCAGTTGCCTACATTCGCAAGTTCGAAAATGATTGCTCTAACCATTCCGATCATTGAACAAATTGTTTGTGATCGGCGAACACGAAGAATTAGCGTCATGTTCGTACGAACATACAAACAGTTACGAACAAGTAACATCAAAACTTTTGACATGTCGCTATGACACATAGATCAATTTTGCATGTAGTTGAGAAGAATATGTAGATATTTGTATTTCTCATAGATGCCAAAATAATAATAATAATAATAATAATAATAGTAATAATAATAATAATAATAATACATTATTTTTATTATTATTATTATTATTGTTATTATTATTATTATTATTATTATTATTATTATTATTATTATTATTATCAGTTTGGTTACCCCTAGCTATGTTTAGTTTTAGTTTAGTTTTATGTTTAGTTAGTCTTTTATTGCTGTAGAAAAACATGTTTACATTTGAGTATATATAATACAACACTCATAGTCAAGCTCCACTACTGTCCACTAATTTTAGTGTTTTTCTATATCCTGGGTACTAAGATGGAAAACAAAACATATATATATATATATATATATATATATATATATATATATATATATATATATATATGCAAAATGAAAATCTAGGGAAGGCAATGGTTCTATGTTATCATTTATTAGTTACTTTTTCTGGCAGGTAATTTTTTGAATATCTGACATCTAAAATACAGTATGGTAGTGAGAAGAAGGTAAAGCTACTGTATTTAATAGGGGCACTTACCCTGTCATTATAAGAAGACTTCTTAAAGTATTGTGTGTGTTGTAGTGTGACCAATGTTACTGATATCACCAGGGCACTACTGCTGCTCTTATTAAGTCTCTATGGATTTCATTATGTGGGCACTGTATTATTGTATGGGCACTATGGCTGTCTATTATTTTATTGGCACTATGGCTGTCTATTATTGTATGGGCACTATGGCTGTCATAATGTGGGCACTGTATTATTGTATGGGCACTATTTCTGTCTATTATTTTATTGGCCCTATGGCTGTCTATTATTGTATTAGCACTATGGCTGTCTATTGTTGTATTGGCACTATGGTTGTCTGTTATTTTATTGGCACTATGGCTGTCTGTTATTGTATGGGCACCATGGCTGTCTATTATTGCATTGACACTATGGCTGACTATTATAGAATGGGCACTATTGCTGTCATCATATGGTCAATGTAATATTGTATGGGAACTCTGGCTGTCTATTATTGTATGGGCACTATGGCTGTCTATTATTGCATGGGCACTATGACTGTCATTACATGGCCATTGTATTATTGTGTGGGCACTATGACTGTCATTATGTGGGCATTATAATATTGTATGGGCACTATGGATGCCATTATGTGGGCACTATAATATTGTATGGGCACTATGGCTGTCATTATGTGGGCACTATAATATTGTATGGGCACTATGGCTGTCATTATGTGGGCACTATAATATTGTATGGGCACTATGGCTGTCATTATGTGGGCACTATAATATTGTATGGGCACTATGGCTGTCATTATGTGGGCACCATAATATTGTATGGGCACTATGGCTGTCATTATGTGGGCACTATAATATTGTATGGGCACTTTGGCTGTCATTATGTGGGCACTATAATATTGTATGGGCACTATGGCTGTCATTATGTGGGCACTATAATATTGTATGGGAACTATGGCTGTCATTATGTGGGCACTATAATATTGTATGGGCACTTTGGCTGTCATTATGTGGGCACTATAATATTGTATGGGCACTATGGCTGTCATTATGTGGGCACTATAATATTGTATGGGAACTATGGCTGTCATTATGTGGGCACTATAATATTGTATGGGCACTTTGGCTGTCATTATGTGGGCACTATAATATTGTATGGGCACTTTGGCTGTCATTATGTGGGCACTATAATATTGTATGGGCACTATGGCTGTCATTATGTGGGCACTATAATATTGTATGGGAACTATGGCTGTCATTATGTGGGCACTATAATATTGTATGGGCACTTTGGCTGTCATTATGTGGGCACTATAATATTGTATGGGCACTATGGCTGTCATTATGTGGGCACTATAATATTGTATGGGCACTATGGCTGTCATTATGTGGGCACTAAAATATTGTATGGGCACTATAGCTGTCATTATGTGGGCACTATAATATTGTATGGGAACTATGGCTGTCATTATGATGCAGTTTGATTATTAGAATAAAATAAAATAAATTCATATAAACAAGATCATCCAGATAGAGATCTGTCAATCCTCATTTTGCAGAAGGCTTTGTGTTGCGCTTAATGATGTAGGGTTCACATGCTGCTCAGCTATGGAAACCAATGCTAACAAGGCCCTTGCGGGGCAATGTTTTTGTGTTGAAATTAACACCAAATGAGGTTTTGTTTTCAGATGAGGTGTTGGTGACTTTTAATATAACATGCATCCCTTTAAAGTGGTACTCTGATGAAAATATCTTTCTTTCAAATGAATTGGTTTCAGAAAGTTATATAGATTTGTAATTTACTTCTATTTAAAGATCTCAAGTCTTCCCATAGTTATCAGCTGCTTTATGCATGTTTTTTTTTATTTTATTTTCCAGTTTCTCTGCTGAACTCTCTGTCCAAGACAGAAACTGTCCTGAGCAGTAGCATATTGCGGTAGAAAACCTCTCCTGCCCCCCCCCCTCCCCTGGTTATATGTTCCACTACCCAGTTTCACTATTCCCTGTTCGAGCCCACACAAACCCAACCTGTCTCACCAGGCCCAGAGCCCCTTTTCTCAGCTTCCATTTACCTGCTGTTTGCTGATTGCTGATTTTGCTCTGTAAGTACTCTGTAAGGATCTACATTTGTGTTTTGGGGTTGTGTGGCCCCTACCCTTCCTTGTTGTGCTTTGTGTTTATATGATTACAAAATATATCTGTTTTAATAAAAAGAGATTTGACTAGAAAACCTCTCCTGCTCTGGACAGTTCCTGACATGGACAGAGGTGGCAGCAGAGAGTTCTGTGTCAGACTGGAAAGAATATGTCACTTCCTGCAGGGCATACAGCAGCTGATAAGTATGGGAAGACTGGAGATTTTTAAATAGAACTAAATTACAAATCTATATAACTTTCTAAAACCAGTTGATATGAAGGAAAAAGACTTTCATTGGACAACCCTTTTGAGAGCTCGGGCCAATAAGTTTATTCATATCGTGTATAGATGGGAAGAGATTATGTAACAAAATATGATTGGTAGGTCATATATGTATATAAATAAATAAATAATAAATATATATATATATATATATATATATATATATATATATATATATATATATTACTATGGTATTATAGGATCAAAGGTGAAAAAATAAATACAGTAAGTGCTTTACCTACCTTAATGCTTAGACCCAATCCACCAACAGGGTCTCTGTGAAGTGTAACAGTTCTGCGCTTTAAAAAATTGGAAAAAAAATACAATTTAGGTAAGTATTTATATACAAGAATATTACTTTTATCCATAAAATAGCATTAAGACTCAAATACAATACAATACAATACAAAGCAATCTTGTACTACACTCCTATAGACAAAAAAGGGATAGCAGGTAAATAATTTATGAAAGCGTAATTTATTATTCATAAAACAACATTAATAACTAAACCTTTTTGTGCATGCACCAGTATAATAAAGCTGATTTAGGTGACATTTTTATTGTATCAAGTCTAACTGGGTATAGTTAACAACAGTTCTAGAGATATATGTGTATTCATAGATTGTAAAACTTAGGTTTTTCTTCATATATTTTGTAAAAAGGGAGAAAAACATATAAAAATGACTATAGTTTATTAGATATAAGGATTTCCTGATATCTAGGGGGTGATAGATATAGGATAACTGTATAGGCATAGGTCTTCAGTGGCATAATAAGTAGGGGATAGAAAACAGCTGCCATGGTGTCTCCTATACACAACACACACAAGTCCTCCCCACTCCTCTGCAGCACATCATTAGATGTGGCAGCAGCATGGAGGATATTATAAAGCAATACTGAGCAGTGTAAGCTGTGAATTTAGAACTTATTTGAGCTTTTTGGAAAATTTTCAGTTTTTCTTTTCTCTCTCTCCATTTGTTTTACCCTGTAACTCACTCTTTACACATTTCTTATTCACTTCTGTTTGGGATCTCCTTTCAGCCACAAATAATCAATTGTTATCATCTTCCCTCATCACTAACCTTCAGCCCTTCTTCAATACTTCTCCTTTGCTGCACCTAGAAGCAGCAACGCTCTCACACTAAGTTTTATCATCAACATTTTTAAGTATCCCACAAAATCTTTCTTTGCAAGGGATTTTTAAGTCTGCAATTCACACATGTGATTTTTGTGTGGCTCAATGATAAACAATGAGTCATTGTACACCAGTGATGCACTGCTGTCCACAGCTCTCCTGGGTGAAGTTAACCCAGTGAGTAACCTGTCGGGTGGCCTGTTCTAAAACCATGTCTGGCAGCAGAATTCTTGCAATCAGCATCTATTATGGTGAAGAGAACTTTTTGGAGTAACTTGACATAGTGTCTATATTACACTGTAGTGGTGATAAATAAAATAAGACTTCTGCAAGTGTAAATTTGTATAGTGCTCTTTGAATAGGAAGTCCCTTTATGTAGATAGAGGTCCTCTAGCACATAGGATTTAGTGTCTATTAGAGTCTCTGTATTAAAAAAGCCACCAAACAAGATGGCTCTCTAACTGTACCTACTGGGCACCTCACTTATGCAGGGCCAAGATACATGTGGACCCTGAGACAACTGGGCAGCCAATTACTCCTGATGGCACACACACAGCTGAGTGCCTGTAGATATAGAAGTGGCAGCCAAAATGGTGAAAGATACTCCCTCTGGTTCTGGGGGAATGACTGCCACAAAAGGAGGAGAAATGGTGCCTGCCAACATGGGAACTCTGTTGGAAGTAGGGGGGCCAGGTGAATTCGGCCACTGTAGGCATAGCAGGTCTGGCAGTGGTTTCAAACACAGACCCTTAAGCATGACCCTCAAGCGTGCTGATGATGAATGAGGTTCTGGTGCCAAAACACCTGATCAGGTGATGGCAGCAGCCCACTGTCTGTGTGGCCCCAACATAGGGGTGTACTCCACCTCCTCACTGCATTTAAGATTGTGCAGGTAGTCTGGGAGGAAGTCCCTCTTGTTAGTTGGTGAATCACAAAATAACAGCAACCGTGCCGGAGTTCTTCTACAAAGCTTATACAATCCTCTAAATTTATCGACTTATCGACAATGGATTGTCTCCATTCAGGACACGTTTCTCCCAGGTTTGGACAGTCCAAATGCACCTTAGATTTCACTGCATTGAGCACTTTCACTAGCAGCCGGCAGTGTCATCGTTTGGCTGGTCTCCCTGAGATCAGTGATCTGTTTCTCTTATTCCTCCTATTCAGGCCACACCATAAGCACTTGTGAGTAAGCAACTCTCTGATGAGCACCGGCACCATACTGTCAACCAGTCGCCAAACACTAGGGCAGAGACACAGCTCCCCATAGAGAAGTAGACACAGCTCTTTATTGTTTACCAGGCTTTTCTAATGTGCTTTGTGTGTGGGGGTCGGTTATGCCTCAAAAGCCTAAGCAGAAATGCTTCAAAAAGCTGCTTTACCTATTGAAAACAATGTAACATTAAAAAGCATGTTTTGGCCGCGAAAAAATGTGTTTTGTACATGGTTTTCACAGCAAAAGAGCCCCTGTAGTCTCACTATAGTAGCTGCAATCGTTCAGTTGTTTTAGTGCAATTCCTTTAAGGATCTGTTCAGACAAACCCAGACTTTAGGCCATTGTTTGACAAACCTGATGAACCGAACTTTTAAAAAGTTCGATTTTCTCTATAGTCAACTTCTGTTCTGTGTTACTAGTTGCTCAGATAGGAAATGATTTTTGAAATACTTCATCTCAGCCAGTTACAATGTCACCTTTAGCGATATAACATTATAAAAGGTTAATGAGCATTTTAATTTTTATTCCAAGTCTGACACAGCAAAGAATACGAAAATTATTAAATAACCATATATTCATTACTGCAATCAAATCCATTGTCTCTGGTTTTTTATCTTGTCATGCCTGCACTGTGGCTTCAGGGAAAGTTTTATGTAGCAACTCAAGATCAACTTGTGAAGGTTATTTTATTCTTTTTAATAAAATTCATGTTTTAAACACTATGTACAATGAGAAATGGGATCTAAAGTATATATTTTTTTCTAATAAGAAAGCACCTTGTATTAAGAATTTCTTACCTTATAAAACATAGTATATGTAAACTAACACTATGGGGGGCATTTATGAAGTCCAGCGTTTTTTACACCAGGCTTACAAATAATACAGGTAACGGGAATAACGTTGTGGAGTGTTCCCAATGGGCTAAAGTTAGAGTAAAGCGTACTTTCAACAAATTTAGAAAAATGCAGGAAATTTCATACTAAAGGGAACCTATCACTTATTTGAAGTTCTTCATTTGGTGTTATTTCAAGCTAAGTAATACCCCTTTGTTGAGCATGCCACAGAACTCTAAACCTTTGAGGCTTTGAAGTACCCTGACACATTTGAAAAAGTACTGCAACCTGCAATGTGTTCATGGACTCCATCTAGTGGTGGCAGCAGGAAGGCAAAATTGTATAATTTATCTCTTGAAAGAATTTGATGTTCTCTGAAAATATACTTAAAAAGAGAGAGGGTGGACAGTAGCCCATTGTCAGCAGAATAGGGTTTACTATATAGTAGAGATTTATTTTATCTAGCATAGCATGCATGTTGCTGACCCCCTCTTGAAATGCCATTGTACTACTGTCTAAAAGCTGTAGAGGTTTGATCTCAGGCTAATCTCCTGCTCTGGACAGTTCCTGAGATGGACAGAGGTGGCAGCAGAAAGCACCATGTTAAGGTAAGCGCACACTACAAAATCCACGCAGATAACTTCTGGCGGATTTCCCCATTAAACCCCTCGCGTGCACACTCCCGCTTGAATTATCATGTCAATTTTTGGGGCGGACGGAGGAATCTGCCTGAGCAGAGAATGGAGCCTATGGGACAGGTGGAACTTTAAGTGGGAGCACACGTAATCCACTGTAAGTTATCTCCACGGATTCCGCAGTGTGCACATACTCTTAGATTGGAAAGAATACACAACTACCTTGAAGACATACAGCAACTCATAAGTAGAGATGGTCGAACATCAGGGTTTTTCAGGTAAGAGCGAACTCGATCCTTCTCGAACCTGCAGCATTTGATTCCCGATGCCTTCCCGTTCCGTGGGGAAGGAGGAGACAGCCCGGGTACCGATGTTCAATCATCTCTACTCATAAGTACTGGTAGGGTTGATTTATTTATTTATTTTTAATAGAAGTACTTTACACATTTAAGTACCTTTCTAGTACCAGTTGATTCAAAAATATTTTTCTCCCCTTGAACCTAAATTGTATTAAAAGATGGAGAAATCCTGAATGCTGAAAAACCAACTGAAATGTCTCCATCCCAAGAGGATTTATAACATCACTTCTAATAAGGGGTTCCCTTTATAGAAAGAGATTGTTCAGCACCGGTAGCCCCAGTCATGTCTCACTGCAGAGTTTGTACTTCTAATGATTTAGTGTGTACAGAATGCCTGGAGCTGAGAGCAGAATATCTGATGCTGAAGACAGAGAAATTATTTTATCATTAATATCTAAAATAATAATTCCAGATACGAGAGCATTTGTATTCATTGTGTTGCCTTCTTAAGCACATGAATTTTTTTATGAAAGGCGTTGAAGTGCTGATTCTACTTGTTCTTTTCCCTTCATTGTACATATTTTCACAGATCTTTACAATCAAGAAGGAACCGACTTTGACAAGCTGTTTAATTCTGCATAATACCATCAATAGAGAACAGTAATATGAAATGTCACCGCAAAAAAAAAAAAAAATAGATATAAATCATCAACCTATATTATTTTTCTCGGCTAAGTGATCCTTAGTAATTTACGATGAAAGACAACGCTGTGCTCCCATTTTAATGCATTGAACGGAGAAAGAAAGCAAAAAGGCTACATTAAAATTTGCAAGCTTAGCAAACAAAGGATAAGAAGAGAAATTTTATGAAAAGGAAGTGTTCCTTGTAATAAATCAAAATTAGTAAAGCATAGAGTCGGGATAATTATAATTTAGTTAGAGCTCATGTTAAGGAGAAGTTATACACTATGGTGAAGACTTTTGATAGATGGAGGGTTTATCTTACCTGGAATTTTTTTCCTATGGTATTGTATGTACAGATCCATTTTATATATATATATATATATATATATATATATATATATATATTATACAATTTTTGCACAGTGCTATGGGTGAGGTACTTGCTATAAAGACTAAGCGTCGTTTGGCATTTGAGTACTGGTGACCGAAGAAGTTGAATTCAACTCTAGGGAGTTCTGGAAAACATAGATATAGCCTATGGCCTATGGCCGTATCCCCATTATCTTGGACTCCCTTGGGCTGAATCCACCTTCTTCATCCACCGGGATTCAAATGCCAAACGATGGGATTTGAGCATGTTCCAGTTCCCTCATACTTAATGAAGACAAGTAAAATGTTCTAGGACTAAGAGGGACTAATACTGAACATTGCTTCCCTAAAGTAAATCTCCAATACCACTACTTACCTTCATCTCTTTCTTCTGCATTATCCAGGATAGAAATAAAAAAATACACAGCCACACCCATACTCGGGTTGAGAATAACTCAGCTTGATTCACTTTAATGGGACTGAGCTGCAGTACTGCTTACAAACTGAAGACAAAGGTACTGTTTCTGCATTAAAGCAGTTTTTTTATTTCTTTAATGCTGAATAACACCTTTAGGCTATGTTCACACAACATGTAAGACCAGCCGTTCCGTGACCCTGGCCGGCCGGTTTCTGCCCGGATCATCCAAGCTGGTATTTAAGTATCGGTCGGATGATCTTTCTGGCCGCCCGCATCAGAACTTCCCCCTGCACACAATGAAGCAAGCGGCGCCGCACGGGATCCCGTCCGGAGCGTATACAATGTGTATACGCTCTGGCCGGGATCCCATAGAAGGAAAGGCAGTGTTCCACAACATACAAAGTACTTTTACTTTTACGTAGTGTGAACATAACCTTAAGGGGCATGTGTCATCTAGATTTTCTTTTACTAATTAAAGTCAAATGTCCTCTGATCCTTCTCCCTGGCATTTGGAGCTGTCAGTATCAGCACTGTATTTGCTGATTAGGATATAGAAAGCTAACTTGGTGGTCACTTGGTGGTGAAAACTTCTGCTTTTTGAATATATGGTTAAAAGGGCATTTACAAATTATTATTTGATTTGATTATTAAACATGTCATAGACCCCATTTGGAGTTTGCCATATTGTGGAAGATTTACAAGATTTACCCTTAGATAGAATCCAGGGGAATAGCTTTAGTACACTTTGACCCAGATTTATTAAACATGATGTATTGTAGAATTGTCTTAGTTGCCCCTAGCAACCAATCAGATTCCACCTTTCATTTTCTAAAGAATATGTGAGGAATGAAAGGTGGAATCTGATTGGTTGCTAGGGGCAACTGCGTCGGATTTACTTTACACCTGTTTGATAAATCTCCCCCATTGTTTCTTATAGACTTTATTAGGGCATTGTGGTAACCCTTTTTGGATGCTCCAATAAAGAAATTTTCTTGACTTCCCGCCGGGCCACATGGGAAATTGCAATGGTTTTTGAGGGCTACCCACCCCCAGAACGGAGTCTCAGAGGGGCCGGCGTGTCTGTGTATAAACAATATAGGAAGATGGCTACCAATTAGTAGAAGATGGGCAGAGAAAGTGGCCTCAGGAATATAGACGACTATGGAGTTTCCAGTGTCCTTGATATCAATGGGGATATCTTCAGACTGACTGCATAGAACGATGTTAGCAATCCAATATTCTAATCACTTCCACACTAGCTTAAGGCCCTATTACACCAAACGATTTTCGGCTGTATTTTGCAATGATCAACCAACATTCAACGGAAATGACGGTCCGCTTGCTCCACATAATACGCGATGTATCAGCAGACCGCCGCTATCTCCTATGGGCTCCCGCAGATTTTCGCGACCCCCCCACTCTGAGGAGCAAGCGAGTGCTGATCTGACCGGTCGGCACACCCTTGTTCCTCCAGATTGGTCCATGTAATAGGCCTTTATGCTGCACTGAGAAAGGGGAACATAGTGACAGAGTTTCTTTAACAGTATTTTGGGATATAATCCTATATTAGACAATATGCGACTACTGGAGTAGCGCCTTCCTATCAGTTTATCAGGCAGAGCACTTACATTTGAACTTTGCTTGTGTCCGCTAGTGCAAACGATGTCTTGTTTTTGGATTGTCAATGCTTCCTTGGTAAGTCTGAGACGCACATCACAGGCATTCTCTGAACCTTCATTATACAGTTGTGCAAAACCAGTTTTAGTCTGTAGACAAGAAAAAAAAGGCATAAAAGATAAGTAACACAGTTCTTGTTTCACAACCCATAAAAGCAAATTGTACGGTGTGATAACATTTGTCCTTAATATTGATGAACTTAGTCTTTATCATGCTTAATGCTTTATTGTAGGAAAATGAACATAAACATATAGAAATGTTTCCATCATGTTACCTCTTTCCCGTCTTTCCTGGTTGTATTCCTCACATCCTCCCCCATTTTTGTAGCCCGTCTTTGGACCTGTGCTATTTTATCAGTATGTTTTTGTAGGTGAGGTCTCCAGAACTGGACTTAGTGTTCTAGATGAGGTCTCATTAGAGATCTATAGTGTGGGATCTCACAATCTCTTCTTCCTACCAGTGATGGAGCTATCATGGACACAGACCGCGCAACTGCTATTGGGCCTGTGTAGCATTGCTTCTTGAGGCACAAGAGCACTCACATGACCTAGCGCAGTCCTTCGGCATTCCGTTCTCCCAACTCCCTGACGTGCCAGTGATGTCACTCATGCAGGGGTGTTCTGGGAGATCAGAACACGGCTGGACTATGCCGGGTGATGGGAGTATGGGGGGCATACAGGATTTATGGGGCCCCATACAGTTTCTTGCTATGGAGCACTATGAATCCTAGCTCCGCCCCTGCCTCTAGCTATACAGCCCAGCATATGATTTGCTTTCCCTACCACGTAACTGCACTGGTGACTTATTATAAGGTATCAAAAATCACTACCCTTAAATCTCTCTCTTTGGAAGTCTTCACTAACGCAGAATTGCCAACGTGATACTCAGTTTCTCAAAAAAAAGAGCATTATTTTGCATTTCGTTCCTACTCAACATCCTAATAAAGCCCTTATAATTTTTATCAGTAATAAACTTCGTATTTCCTACATTTGTGTTGGGATAATCCAGAATGTGTATTATTCTTCACTCAAATGCTTTATAGCTGCCCATCTCTTTATGACCTTCTTGTCCTTCATGTACATTGGTATTCACTTTTCATTTTCTATTGATCTCCATAATTAAGAAACTATTGGAATGGGCTCTTAATAAAAGGGATTATTGTTATAACTCTGTATTCCCTTATTGCTCAAATGATCTCGGATTGATTAGATTCATCATTTGAATGCACTATTAATCATTGATCTTATTCTTCTATGCTTTTATCTAATTTTGTTCCATATTACTGTCACTCATGGCTGCCTGTTTTCATGCCATAAAATCTTTAAATCTTGGTCCATTGTATGAAAAGGAATGCATTACTATTGTATTGTTGTTGCTCTGTATATATGCGACGCAAATACTGTCTATGTACAGAATATTATACTTTGTGCATTTGATGTTTTTTGTGTGGTTTGTGTACCTTTAGGATTAGGTTACGGACAGTAACATTAATGACCTCTTAAGGATACAAAATAGTAGTTCAATGCCTAGTATAATTCCTTCATTGCTTTGCTTCTACTATTTCTTTCATTCCTGGACACTTAGCACCTTAAAAAGCCAGTGCATCAGTATCCCCCATCACCCTCCACATGTCATCTCTAGTAATGCACTGTAAATCATCCCCTAGCACAGTGTCAGCCTGTTCATGGATGTGCACTGCCACCAGTACTATGTCATGGCATAGCAGGAAGGAATAGCTGTGCGCCATAGAGGCAACTCTCAACATATTCACTGCCAACCCAAAAATCAGCATGTCACCTCTCTACAGGGTTAATATGATAAAACCATGCAGATCTTTAAAAATTCAACAGGAAGGCTTTAAAGGGAAACTATCAGCAGATTAGACGTATGTAACCTGCTGATATGTCCCTGCTGCACAGGAGACGCTAAGGAGGAAAGTATGCATCCTTCCTCGGCTGGGTTACGGTGCAGTTAGGCTGGGTTCACACTGTGTTTTTGCAATCAGTTTAACGTATACATTTAATGAAACAAAACGGATGCAATTGTGTGTCATCCATTTGGATCCGTTTTTCCATTGATTTCAATTATTTAAAAAAATGGATCGAAATGGATGCGTTTTTTAACGGACACAAAAGTAGTGTTGACTACGTTTTTCTGTCCGTTAAAAGTAACCAATTAAAAACGGATATGTTGAATGGATTGCAAAAACGCAGTGTGAACCCAGCCTCAGTCTTTTGCAGTGAGACCGTGAGGCTCATTGCACGTCCCCATAGTGCTTATCCGGCTCACCAGCAGATGGTCCAAACTAATCATTATCATTAGAAAGGGGCAGGCCGGTCGGGGAAGATCGGAGCTATGGGGAGAGTTCTCCTAGTGGGTACCCCAGTGCCCCTAACGGTCTCACCGGACCGTGAGTAAAAGACTAACTGTACCGAAACAGCACCAAGGAGGAAGGTAAGAGACATATCTTCCTCCGCATCGTCTTCTGTACAGTAGGGAAATACCACCAGGTTAAATTTGTCTCACCTGCTGATAGTTCCCCTTTAAGGCTATGTTCACACTACGTAAGAGACCGGCCGTTCCGTGACCCCGGCCGGGTCACGGAACGGCCGGTCTCTGGCCGGATCATCTCGGCCGGTACTTAAGTACCCGCCGAATGTTCTTTCTGCCACGGAGTTCTGATGCGGGCGCATCAGCGCGCACCCACATCAGAGCTTCCCATAGCCCACAGTGAAGCAAGCGGCCGGAGCCGCTCGCTTCACTGTGTGAACTGACAGATCTTTCTGCGGCCAGAATTCACAGAATTTCGGCCGCAGAAAACTGACCTGTCAGTTGTTTGCGGCGCCGCATAGATCCCGGCTGGAGTGTATACGATGTGTGTACGCTCTGGCCGGGATCCCATTGAAAGTAAGGTTATGTTCCACCCCCTACGGCCGTAGTTCTCGCCGCAGAACTACGGCCGTAGTTTTACGTAGTGTGAACATAGCCTAAATTAGTATGTATCTACTGCATTTTAGCTCTACCCCCCCCCCCCCCCCCGACAAAAAAAGGCCACCTAAAGCACTGCAAACTTTATATGTGAAATCCCCCTAAAGCGCAGAGGCTGACAACATTTTTTTCATTCCAAGTAATATAAATGTATTTTTTACAGAAAAGCAGTAACATTCTTTTATACATCTTTGTCAGTAACATTAGAACTTAGAATTGCTTACTAATAGATTGCATATGGTTGTGCTGTCTGTTTTCCTACAAGATTTATGCCTTTCTTTTGCGTTTGTGCCTTTCTGTAAATGTATCTGTAGTCTAGGCGTCAGTCTGCCATCACTTCCACAATGGAGCCTCATATTTCTTCTGTAATTATCAGGGAAGCGATGTATGGAAACCAATTTACTGTGTCATAAATTCTTTGCCTTGTTTCCTGTAATGAGTGTAAGAAAATATTGCCATATTCCAGTTTGTTATAGTTTACAGCCATGTAGTTTTATTATATTTTTTTTTATGAAATTTGGTTTAGTATCGTTTACATGTCTGGAGTCTTCTCTGACAAATGACACATTTGCCAATTATAAGAATAGGGGTGGTGGTGGGGGAGGGGGGACCCTATCATATTAGGAGTATAACTACACCTAGGGAGGTATTCATCAAGACTAAGACTAGAAGCATTCTGAACGTAAAAGGACACCTACAGTACTATAGGCCTATCATTTAGTTTATATATATTTGTTTTTTAGGAGACTGTCAGTAGGTTTCTGCTGTCCTATCTCCTATCTCAGGGTAGCATAAACTAGTGACAGAGAAGCTGAACAGAATGATGGATCACTGTTCTGTGCAGCTGATCCAGAGATCTCCTCCTGAATAACATGGACAATAAGTAGTCCTCTCCATTATGTGCATGTGCTCAGTAGTCCTGAATATTTATGAGAAGCAGAAAACTCCGCCCACCAGCTGCTGATTGGCAGTTATCTATCCATGCTGTATATAGACAGTCAACTGTCAATCAGCAGCCGGAGGGCGAGGGGAGGGGTGCGGAAAGAATCTTATTCTCCTGCATATTAGGAGAATGGCTCAATAGAAGGATGTAAGTAATACACCCATCTATTCAGCATTTCTGTCACTAGCTTATGTTGCCGTCACTTAAGGCAGGATAAACCTAGTGACAGCTTCCCTTTAAGGTCTTAGTTCTGTATTTTGTGATTGTGCTACCTTGTTAGAAATTGCTTAGTGCTAAAATTGACAGAATGCATTGCATTGCCTCATCTGTCCATTACACACACACCCCATCCCTTCCCCCAGCACTCCTGCCAGTTTCCCGCTCAAAGCTGGGACTGCTGCAGACTACTGTACATCATTGAGGATACACCACCTGCCGTACTCCCTGTCTTCTTCTGTAGAATAACACATCATCACAAGGAAGCATACTGTAATTACACCTCACTCTCTCTAAATGTCCCAATAATTACATACAGTGGGGCCTTGGATTACGAGCATAATTCGTTTCGGGACCGTGCTTGTAATCCAAATCCACTCTTAAACCAAAGCAGATTTTCTCATAAGAAATCATTGAAATTCAGACAATTGTTTCCACACCCCTAAAAATAATAATGTTTCATTCTGAAAAATATGTAAATGAATGAAACAAACATTTAGAAGGCTGGATATGCCACATTATAGGTTACTGTACAATATAGCAATCAGCATGTGGTGTATAATGTATAGTAAGTGCATAAGAATGAAAAAACAGCATCAATTTGTAGATACAGGATGGAGCTGCTGATCCCCATAATGCAGGAGCGTAGTACAACAGGCTAGAATAGAGAAGCAGGGCTGCAGTCAGAGGGCTGTGTGGTCACATGACAGCAATAGGGAAGGGGGGGTGTTCAGCATGGACCAATCAGGAAGTGAGAGTCACAGAGCTGTAAGAGGGCAGTGACAGAATTTTTTCTATACAGCAGTGCGTATAGCTGAGTGTAACTGTAGGCACATTATAGAAGCTGTGTATAGCTGAGTGTAAGTGCAGGCACATTATAGCAGCAATGTGTATAGCTGAGTGTAAATGCAGGCACATTATAGCAGCAGTGTGTATAGCTGAGTGTAAGTGCAGGCACATTGTAGCAGGAATGGAGAGCATGGGAAACACAAGGACTGGCAGAGATTGCAGGGAGGAATGAGTAGGATATATGTGGGCACAGTATAGCAGCACTCTGTCCTGGGAGAGAGGGGTTACAGCTATGAAGAGATTACCTCCACAGAAGTGGATCTGCTATGATTAAGAAGGTGAGGGAGACTTCCTCCATCAGAGTACAGTGCTGTAGACCCCACTATACAGACTATGCCCCTCCCCCACTCCTGTCCCATCCAGTATGGTGAGCTCTTCTTGCAAAAATCTCTCAATCCAAGTTACTCTTAAACCAATACCACTGTGTGTATATATAGTAATAATAATAATAATAATAATAATATATGTGTATATGACAGGGAGATGGTGATGCAGGCTGGAGGTCAGAGATGGCGATGGTGACAGAGATGGTGACCTCATAAAGGGGGATGAGCCTAAAGCTCAGAGACAAGATCCACCCAAGCCTCCTGTGACATCAATCAGAGGAATATGTGTTGTCTATGAAGAGAGGGAGGAGTCAGAGTCGACAATACACATTTTGTAGTTCTTTTATTTTCAACTTCTTGTCCGAAATAAATCAGTGCGGATCGGGTGGCTGAAAAAGTTGGATGCAACTCTAAGGAGTCCTGAAAAATGTGGATACAGCCTATGGCCTATGGCAGCATTCATGTTTTCCAGAACTTTCTAGGGTTACATCCAACTTCTACAGCCACCCGTAAAATCTGAGAGTGCTCAAGGCTTGCTCGTCTCTATTTCCAACTTTTCCCTCCTCCATTATTTTTATGATGAATACTTTGTTTCACTAAACCAACATACAATGCCAAGTCCGTAAGTACAAGCTGCCAAAAAATATACTCTCCGTCCACATAGTAAACCACACCTCAAGTCATGTAAGGATGTAAAATGTTTGTGTTTGTAAAATGAAGTCTACCTAAACCGAACTGCACCTTTCTAGCTTTACCCCCTCCCCTACCATACTAAAAACTTTCTATGACTTGCATTAGTTGGCTAAAGTTATCTTCCCAATTAACAACTTAGTGACTTTATTCTGTATTCACAGCATCAATGCATAGTATTAAAACGAATGATACAACAAGATAGCGGTACTGACAAGCTATTAAGTAATTCAGCATTTTTTTTAAATAATTGATTACGTCGGTGGCACTCGACTAAAAGATGATCTATGACAATGCTTTCTCTATCCCTGTGTTGTGTTTTGAGGATACAATGAATATGACAGAATCAATCATAACTAATTAACCGCTGACATACTGAGCGTAAAGTAATTAAAAAAGACATTAGCGCTTGTTTTCCAATGATTAAGATCGTGTCGATTGAATACCAACTGGTAAGTACAAGTGCTGCAAACTAATGTCATTACCAGAAAGGGTAACATTAGACCCCAGAGCTTTCACACTATGATAGGTTGTTGAGATTCACCTTAGAATTCAAGAAAAAGGGATTCAATGATTAAATAAAGTTTTAGAGCTCGCAGTCATTACAGGAGCAGAATTTCATCAGCGTTATATATTTGCATATTGGTATCACGGCCCTGAATGCTAATGATTTCTTTGTACAGGCTGGTATTTTTACAGTGAAAGACACTTGAAGTATCAAATACATCTATATCTCACTTTATGTGGTTATACTGTAGCTCCTGAACCAATGGTGAACAGAGGGAGATTTCTCCCTCTGCTCTCCCAATAAATGCTGCAGTCATACTGTGGTGTGCCCAGCTATGACTGACAGCTCTGCCACGGATGGCACAGACACAGCTTCTGTGCCCATTTCATCTACGGACGTAACTGTACATTCATGAGTGAGAATGTGAGGAATAAATGGATGTACAGTTACGTCCACGGTCCAGGACAGGTTAACCCTTTGAGGACCAGGCCCAAAATGACCCAGTGGACCGCGCAAATTTTGATCTTAGTGTTTTCGTTTTTCCCTCCTCCCCTTCTAAGAGCTCTAGCACTCTCAGTTTTCTATCTACAAGCCATGTAAGTGCTTGTTTGTTACAGGAATAGTTGTACTTTGTAATGGCGTCATTCATTTTACCATAACATGTATGATGGAATTCCAAATATATTATTTATGAAGATATAAATAGGTGAAATCGTAAATAAGAATGCAATATGGTAACGTTTGGGGGGGTTTCTGTGTCTACGTAATGCACTATATGGTAACAGCGACATGACACTATTATTCTATAGGTCAGTCCGAACACAACCATATGCAGGTTACACAGATTCTCTAATGTTATATATGTATTTTTTTTATTAAATCCTTTTTTTTGGCAATTAAATATTAATAAAATGGGCCTATTGTGACGCTTATAACGGTTTTATTTTTTCACCTACGGGGCTGTATGGGGTGTCATTTTTTCCGCCATGATCTCTAGTTTTTATTAATACCATATTTGTGAAGATCGGACGTTTTGATCACTTTTTATTGATTTTTTTAAAATATATAATGTAACATAAAATCGGTAATCTGCGCACTTTTTCCCCTCTTTTCGTGTACGCCGTTGACCGGTCGCAATGACGCTTGTTATATTTTAATAGATCGGACAATTACGCACGCTACGGTATATTATATGTTTATCTATTTATTCATTTTTATATGTTTTATTTATATAATGGGAAAGGGGGGTGATTTAGACTTTTATTGGGGGAGGGGTTTTGGGGTAGTGTGTTAGTGTTTTGAACTTTTTTTTTTTTTACACTTTTGAAGTCCCTTTGGGGTACTTTGATTTCTACACTGATGAATGCTATGCCATAGGCATAGCATTGATCAGTGTTATCGGCGATCTGCTCATTGAGCCTGCCTGTGCAGGCTCAGTGTAGCAGATCGCCGATCGGACCGCACGGAGGAAGGTAAGAGACCTCCGGCGGTCCGTTTCAACGATCGGGACCCCCGCAGTCACACTGCGGGGGTCCCGATCGGTAAGTGACAGGGGACTCCCCCTGTCACTCAAACTTAAATGCCGCGGTCGCGCCGCGATCGCGGCGTTTAAGGGGTTAATGACACGCGGCAGCGCGATCGCTGCAGCGTGTCATTACCGGTGAGGTTCCGGCTGCTGATTGCAGCCGGCCCCCACCTGCTATGAAGCGGGAAAAACACCCAGGACGTAAGGTTACGTCATGGGTCGTCTGGGGACAGACTTCCATGACGTAACCCTACGTCCAGGGTCGTCTAGGGGTTAAGGACCAGAACTTGTTGTGGGTATAGTATGAATTTATTTATTTTGGTCCCGATATGGAGATAACATGATGGTTTCCAAGCTTGAAGGTGGTAAAAGGGTTGTCCACAGGCTAGGCCATTAGCATCTGATCAGCTGTGTGCCACCATCTGCCACAGTGAACTCCTACTGATCCTCTACTGTGCAGTAATTATGCGAGTAACGTCAGCTCGGCTCTCGTTCAATTCAATAGGAGCTGACCTGCAGTAACCTATGCCACCACTACATAGTAAAGAGTAGTGATGAGCGAATACTGTTCGATCGAATAGATATTCGATCGAATAGTGAGATATTCGATATTCGTACCACTATCCCGCGAATATTCGATAAATATTCGATAAGCGTTCAAATCCCCCAGCTTCTGGTTTCACCCTCCAAATGGTCAAATAGATGTTTTTCACTAATCGAATACTTGTTCCCGTAGACTTTAATGGGATCGAATATTCGATCGAATATACGCGGGATAGTCGTACGAATATCGAATATTCGAATATCTCACTATTCGCTCATCACTAGTAAAGAGTAAGATATTATATATTATGTTTGTTTTGGTGGTCTCCTTATAGGAGTCACCCCCTGGATTTACCTTGAGGGATATCTGTCTAATTTCGTGTTTGAGACTCTTAAATGAGGCTCCACAGACATGTTTTGCATAATTGATTTCCCCAGAGGGCAAAGCACCTAGGTTTTTACTGTGTTAAGCACTTTTAATAGCAGCCTGCAGTGTCTTCTTCAACTGGTCTGTCTGAGATCAGTGATTGTTTTACTGTGGTGGTCTACTCAGCATTGCTCCCGCCTAGCCAGAAACTTACTCCACACCAATGAGAGGCAACACCCTGAAACAGTTGTCTGTGAAAGGATACAAGGCTTTGGTATTTTCCTTTTCGTATCCTTAGACTTTTAAATTGATATATTCATAAAAAAAACACCACTGGCCTGCCTCCGGCGAATCAACAGCGCTTCCTACAAAAAAGGAGGCATTCTTTATTTAACCAAAAAATCTAACAGATAAAAATTGACACAAGGTGAGACAAAATTATGCACACAAAGGTATTGTCACAAAAATGTAAAACATAGTCCAATCTATTGCAGTCAATCAATGTATATATATAGTCTATTGCACTCAAACAATGTATATATATATATAGTCCTATATACAAATTAATGTTATTGCACATGTGGATGGAGAGCCGTTCCGAGTAGTACTAGAAACCAACCCCACAAGACCCTGTGACAATGCCTGATGTCAGATGCATGCTATACCGCCTCCAGGATGTGCAATAACATCAGGTTTTGTGTGGTTGGTTTCTAGTACAACTTGGAACAGCTCTCCATCCACATGTGCAATAACATTAATTTGTATATATGACTATATATATATATATATATATATATATATATATATATATATACACACACACAATAATTGAGTGCAATAGATTGGACAATGTTTACATTTTTGTGACGATACCTCCGTGTGCGTAATTTTATCTCACATTGAGTCAATTTTTATGTTTGATTTTTTGTTAAATAAAAAATAGTGTATTGTTTAAGAATAGGTTTTTTTATGCCTCCTTGTTAGTAGGAAGTGGTTAATTGAGTAAGATATTGACTGAAAGGGCCACTTAACATGGTGGTTTTGGTGGTCTCTTTACAGGAGCCACCACCTGGCTGGATCCTTCCCTTGAGGGATATCTGGTTAGTCCCTTGTTTTGAGACTCTTAAATGAGACTCCATGGACTCATTTTTCATACCACTACTCAGTAGACAGAGTGGAGCTTTTGGCACTGGTTGCCCAGCATGAACTATTGGGGGCTGGCCTCCCACTTCCCAGTGTGAAGTCGGGCCAGTCCCCACTGGCGGGCCAGTCCCCAATGCTTCATGCCAGGCCGGTGCCTGGGATAAACCAGTGCCATGCAAAGGAACCGAGCCGTGGTTCAAAAAAGGATCACAGCATTCTCCATGCCAATGCCAGTGTATTTATGCAAAAACCTACAAAGTGATGTACCTGGCAGTACATTCACTTTAACACATCATTAAAGTTACAATTTACTGTAAAAAAATAAAATAAATAAAAATATATATTTTGCCACAGAAGGCAAGCCATTATTTGCCCTCCAGATAACCACTTTAAATAAAAATATATGGGTATGGCTAAGTTCACACAACGCCCTAAAATGGAAAAAGGCGTCCGTTTTTTGCGTTTAAAAAGACGTCCGTTATTGCATCATTTCAATGTGCTTGACTAAAATGCATTGAAGTCTATGGAATAACGGATGTCTTTTTCACACATTGTATTGAATGACGGACATCTTTTTAGGCGGGCGCATTCAATACAATGTGTGAAAAAGACGTCCGTTATTCCATAGACTTCAATGCATTTTAGTCAAGCACATTAAAATGATGCAACAACGCACGTCTTTTTCCTTTTTAGGACGTTGTGTGAACATAGCCTATTAGTGATGAGCGATCGTACGAATATCCCACAAATATTCGAATATTCGATCCCATTAAAGTCTATGGGTACAAGTATTCGATTAGTGAAAAACATCTATTTGACCGTTTGGAGGGTAAAACTGGAAGCTGGGGGATTTGAACGCATATCGAATATTTATCGAATATTCGCGGGATAGTCGTACGAATATCGAATATTCGAATATCTCACTATTCGATCGAATATCTATTAGATCGAACAGTATTCACTCATCACTATAGCCTATATCTGGGTTATAGTCCGAGTAAGTGGAATTATGTCAAGTGGACTATGAGTCACTTATTGATTAACAGCCTCTCCCGCATTATTGTACATATAAACATAGCTGTCAATCACAGATAAGAACCACCCACTGGACTCATAAGCCAAGTCTTCCTTTATCTCTCCTCACTGGACTCCATAGACTTTCCAAAGAGATGTCTCCTGCAATGAGAAGAGAGAAACTGAATTCTGCTTAACTGAGTTCTGCTTAACCAAGCCATGTAGTACTGTAGAGTCTATGAAATATTTGGGCTTTCATTTAGCAAATGAGGATTAATATGAATAAAGGTAGAGTTATGCATCTGTGTGCAAATAACTTGCATGCATCATACAGGATGTCCCAGGAGGAGAAAATCTGGTATAGTCATTAGGTGTTCTTCTGGACCATGGTTTACCGAACAGCTTGTAATCAGCTAAGGCCAGCAGGATATTGTCATGTATTAAAACAAGTATGGGTTCTCGAGACATGGACACAATATTACCGTTCTATAAATCTTCGGAGTATGCTGCTCACTTCTGGCACTGGTTCATAGGATGCCCTGGAACTGGAGAAAGTACAAAGATGCCCAACCAAACGAATGTGCGGCATGGTGCATCTTAGTCATAAGATGAAATTAAAAGAATTTAGTTTATTTAGTCTCGTGAAGAGATGCCTAAGGGGGACATGAAGGATTTGTATGTACAGACCCCTCAAGTTACAACAATAATTGTTTTTTAGGACGACTATTAAAAAATAACAAAAAAATAATAACTAAGTTAAAAATATTGTGTCTTGAAACCAAAACTCTGTAAAAAGCTCAAAGTAAAACATCACCCCATAATAAGAATAAAAAAGACTACGGTTGAACGTACCATGCTCGGTAGAGCATAGTACTCGATTGGGCATTGGGGCGTTTGATACTTGACCTAGCACATTTTAGTGCTTAGATAAAGGTGGCATTACACCTTCAATATCTGAGCGCCAAACAATCATTCGTCCGTCAGTTATATCTCCTTACCCCGCAGTAACCTATTACAATTTTTCATTGTAATTTTTGTGTATTTTGTCCCTTGAAAGAATGTTTAAACGAAACATACTGTACAAAAATTTTAACTAAAAAATGCAATAGGTTTCTGCAAGACATATTAGAACTCTGATGGTATGCCATCAATTGCCTGCATACCACATTATTATATTTTATTGCTTTAATCTTTGTACTTCTTTTAACTATCCCTTCAAGGGATGAAATATACAAAAATTAGAACGAAAAAATGCAATCGGTTAACCAGGCATCCTCCACTCTGCCAAGCATGGGGGCATCTGGTTGAATATTCGAGCCTCCTATTGATTTTAAAGTGGTTGGTTACTCGAGCACTTAAGAATTTTAGTGATCACTCAGCAATAAAAAGACCATGTTATAAATGTAAAACAATATGGAGAAAAGGTCCTCCGACCTCTAAAACCCCCCCCACCAACATTGGACAGTTTACATGTTAAATATATTTGCTATTTAGCCATGATTAGTTCAGGTAAATTGGTTTTTGCCTTATGATATTACTACTAAAGATGAGCGAACCAGGTTCGGGTTCGAGCCGATCCGAACCCGAACGTTCGGTATTTGATTAGCGGGGGCTGCTGAACTTGGATAAAGCTCTAAGGTTGTCTGGAAAACATGGATACAGCCAATGACTATATCCATGTTTTCCACATAGCCTTAGGGCTTTATCCAACTTCAGCAGCCACCGCTAATCAAATGCCGAAAGTTCGGGTTCGGATCGACTCGAGCATGCTCCAGGTTCGCTCATCTCTATTTACTACCCATACTAACCTACTACTACTCTAGATCTGTATGAGGAAGCAAGCTCCCATTATCGCTTCCCTTCACTTCTTATTATTGCCCTTGATGGATATGTAAAACTTTTTAAACTACATATTACATTTACATTTTACATTTACATATCAGACTATATCTCAAGGTTATAATACTGTACCTAGGTGTTATTTCTATTGGTTTACCATCTTTATATAACTACTGGAGCAATAACCTCACATAGTTTGACAGGTCATGAGAATCTAACCTGCTGCTATATCCCTATTGCGCTCAGGACACTAAGGAAGAGGTACATTTCTAACCTTCACCCTTGAAATAACTTCCACGCTATTAGGAGTTTAATCTTTATGCTAATTAGGTGGTTTGGTGCACCAATCTAATGAATATCAGCAGAGTGGGTCAGCCGGGGGGCAGATTGGCGCACCAAAACAATTAATTCATTTAGAAATTAAACTCCTAATAGCATGGAAATGGGTGAAGGTAAGAATAGCAGGCGGAGGATGAAGGCAAAAATTATCCTTAGCACTCTGTGAGCCATAGGGAGATATCGACAGGTTAGATTCTTCTAAGCTGCTGAGTTTCCCTTTAATGTATTTTAAGTATTACAAAAAAATAATAATAATAATAAAATCAGCCTGTGACTGGTTAAATATCCAGGTCAAATGTCCACACCAGCATTTAGTTCTAGGCTACACAGAGAAATTGATAGATTTTGCTTGTGGCTGTTGAGCAACTTAGTAGGCAAGATTTACTAAACAGAAATTCCAAACTTTTTTTTTTTTTACTTATTTTTAGTGTGTTCTGATTCTTTTTGACAGATTTCTCAAGCATTTATGTTCGGTTTAAGACTGGCAAAGTAGTTCAAAACCTGAAACTTGAAAATAGGAATTGTTCTCTTATTATCTTTTGTCTTTTTTTATGCCCCATCTAGTGTTGAACGGATTTTTCAAACTGTTCAGTTTTGGCAACGTTCGAACCAAAACACTCAGCATTTGATTCTCCGCACCTGTAGAAGTTGCAAGGAGCCCTAGGGCTGCTAGGAAAACATGGATACAGCCATAAGCCATAGCCTATATCCATGTTTTCCTAGCAGAACTAGGGCTCCATCCAACTTTTTCAGCACCTGTAATCTAATGCTGCACACAACTGCCAAACCCGAAGAGTTTAAAGGGGTTATCCAGCGAAAAATCTTTTTCTTTAAAATCAACTGGTGTTAGAAAGTTATATAGATTTGTAATTTACTTTTATTAAAAAAAAATCTCAGGTCTTCCCATACTTATCAGCTGCTGTACATCCTGCAGGAAATGTTGTTATATTTTAAGCCTGACACAGTGCTCTCTGCTGAGATCTCTGGCCGAGACAGGAACTGTCCAGAGCAGGAGAGGTTTTCTATGGGTAATTCATAGTTCCTGTCTCGACCAGAGATGTCAGCAGAGAGCACTGTGTCATACAGCAGCTAATAAGTATGGGAAGACTTTAGACTTTTAATGGAAGCAAATGACAAATCTATATAAATTTCTGATATCAGTTGATTTAAAAGAAAAAGATTTTTGCTGGACAACCCCTTTAACAGGTCTGCTCAACCCTAGTTCTGACCTGTTTACTAGGGTTTTCTTACAGTTTTTGGTGCATTTACTTTGCACTTAGCTGATTTACTTTAAAGGGGTTATTCAGTGCTACAAAAACATGGCCACTTTCTTTCAGAGACAGCACTGCTCTTGTCTCCAGTTCAGGGGCGAATTGCAATTAAGCTCCATTCACTTAAATGGAAATGAGCAGCAAAACCCCACTCAAGCTGGAGACATGAGCGGTGCTGTCTCTGGAAGAAAGTGGCCATGTTTTTGTAGCGCTGGATAACCCGTTTAAAGTGGTCGATTTTCACATTAGTAAAGGCCCTATTCCACGGAACGATTATCGGCCGTATTTGGCCGATGTCGGCCGTTACGGCCGATAATTGTCCCGTGGCATTGACAGCAACGATCAGCCGACATTGTTCATGTCGGCTGATCGTTGCAGTTGTTTGTTTTTCAAAATGTTGAAAAACAAACGACTGATACAGCAACGAACTGCTGCCGGCGCTCCGTGGAATAGGAGTGTTGGCAGCAGATGCTGCTGTATCCTATGGGCTTCCCGGATGATCAGTGATCCCCCGGGCAGCCCCCTGCAGCTCCCCGCGCCAGCCCCCCCCCCCCCCCCCCCCGACTCACTCGCTCACTGCTCGTTTGCTCCTGTCAGTAGCCCGTGGAATAGGGCCTTAACTGGTGATTGGTGCAGTTTGGTGAAACAGTAGGCGTACAGATTCAAAAGTGAAAAAAAAAATAAAATAACAGCCAACTTTTTTTTAGTAATGTGAACTTAGTGGGTCAGCAAAGTGTAAACTGAAAACTGTAGGAAAAACACACCAGACACAGATCTAGCGGGGTGAGAAACTAAAACCCTAATGTGTGAGGTTTCCGAAAAACCAACAGGTAAAATCAAACCATTTTGCTAAAAAAAAAAATTCCATGTAGTCCACTATATCCCCAGTATAAGGTTTTAACAATATTGACAACTGAATGTAGAATTTTTTTCATATACTGCACAATTCTTTTTCTCTTTCTTTTTTTCCCTTTTATATTGGTTTAAAAAACCAAACAAAGAACAAATATGTATCCGTTAAAAGAATCGTATTCTTTTAGTGTAATGTGTTTTTTTTTGCCTCTCAGTTCCAGTGGAACATTAGGCTTTCTTTGCATCCAGAGAGTAACTTTTCCAGTGCTGCCTAGGTGTTAATGATGGTGTTATATTGTCTCCCCGTAACTTGTTTTCCTAAAGAGCTCTAACAGTTCAGAATGCAATGTGTGAGCTCAGAGAGCCTGGATGCAAGCCTACTGGTACATTTCCATTGAATCAACACCAGCCTCTCTTTAATAATAGATATACTGTGTATGTGAGAAAAAAAACTCTGCAGCCTCTAAGGCACCTTGACAAAGCTGTGCGAAAAGCAAGAAGTTAGAAGTCATTAAATACGGATAAGTCTCCTTTAATATTCAATATGAAAGCTTTTCTATTATTTACTCAGTAATGTAACATGAGTCATTATAAGGCAGTATTGTAAAGATGTGTCCTACTTTACCTTGTCTTGTGGCTCAACATGGCTCGACTAACATTAAAATCCACCCCCCACCACCCCAACCTTCCCGGCACACAAAGAATTGCCACACTACACATTATACAACTGAAAAGAGAATAGGGGATCAGGAGTTGAGACTGGAGACCTAAGTCTCCCATGGGTCACGCATGCACATGGTGGCTCGCTCCTATAGACAATGAATGGAGTGGCACGCCACATGTACGATGCTCCTCTCCATTCCAAGGCAGGAATCATGATTGAACTATCTTACATGTATTCTCTTTTAGAATACCTCCTTTAAAGAGAGCAAATCAATATGTGTGTTTTTTTATAACTGCTGTGAGTAAATGGTCAACACATGGCTGAAAACCTTCACCTAGGAATGACAGAAGAGCTACATATACAGTAGATCTATGTATTATGTACATACATCTACATATTTGTGTATTCCTAGTATACTGCCTCATTTAGGCGTTTGGAAAAACAAAAGATCCTAAAAGGACAATATATTATTCCTACCTCATAGAATGACTCTATCAACTCTGAACCAACCTACACAGCAAAGCTCAAAGAAAGTATGCAGAATCAAGAGAATCCAGTGGCCAGGAAAAAAAACTAATATTTAGAATGATAAAATTATTAAAATGATAAAGAAAACTATATATATAGTGGTACCTTGGTTTAACAGTAACTTGGATTAGGAGTGTTTTGCAAGAAGAGCTCACAGTTTTTAAAAATTGTGACTTGGTTTAAGAGCATTGCTTTGGTTTAAGAGCTCCCTGTACTGGGTGAGAGCGTGAGTGGGGGAGGGGCATGGTCTGCATAGCGGGGTCTACAGCACTGTACTATGACCCAGGAAGTCTTCCTCACCTTCCAAATCATGGCAGATCCACTTCAGGCTGAGGCTTGCATCAGGGGACAGGACTGTGGAGGTAATCTCTTCATAGCTGTAACCCCTCTCTCCCCAGACAGAGATTGCTGCATTTATGTGCCCATATCTGTCCTGCTCATTCCTTCATGCTCCCTGCAGTCTCTGTTAACCCTTGTGTTTCCCATCCTCTCCATTCCTGCTATAATGTGCCTGCACTTACACCTGACTATACAAACTGCTGCTATACTGTGCCTGCACTCACACTCAGCTATATATACTGCTGCTATAATCTGCCTGCACTTACACTCAGCTATATAAACTGCTGTATATAAAGTTTCTGTCACTATCCTCCTGCACAGCTTAGTAATTCTCACTTCCTGATTGGTCCATGCTGAACATACACCCCCTCCCCATTGCTGTCATGTGACCACACAGACCTCTGACAGCAGCCTTTTGTACTACGCTACTTCAGTTTTTTTCAGGTCTATGCCCTTACTATACATTATACACCACATGCTGATTGCTATACTGTACAGTAACATATAATATAACATATCATGCTGTTTCTAAATGTTTTTTTCATCTGTTTTACGTGTTATTCAGAATTTAAAAAAATCATTATTCTTGGGGTGTGGAACCAATTGTCTGCATTTCAATGATTTCTTATGAGAAAATTTGCTTTGGTTTAAGAGTGGATTTGGATTCCAAGCGCAGTCCCGGAACATATTATACTGGTAATCGAAGGCACCACTATACATATATATATATATATATATTAAAGTTGAAGGATTTCAAGTACACACAGATAAGCTAAATGAGAGTGAACTAATTTGTCAAAAAGAAAATTGGACTTGTACTTTACCAATGTGGACAAAACAAGAAAGATCAAAGGTGGAATGTTGAAACAGAGTCCAACTAAGTGACTTCAAGTGTATACAGCCAATTCCTTTCATAGCTGTTACCCGTTGAAGACAGTGGATGTCAGGCCTATGATCAGTGCATCAAAACTAACAAAGTACAATCACAAAATAGTAACAAAAACTTTATGTCAAATTAAGGGATAACTACCCCAAAATGGACTCTACTACACTGATCATTAAAGAGAACCTGTCACATGAAAAAGATGTTCCCATCAGCAAGATGCGAGGAGAAGTATACAGACTGATATAAAGTTTTGTAAGAAAAGATCCAGAGTAATAAGACCATGATGTTTACGTTGATCCAGAGTAAGGCACAGAGTGAGGCAGAAAGATTCCTAATTTCCTAAATTCCTGTTTCCAAATAAATCATTAGATCTATGTTTTATCTCCAAAAATCTAGTACTCATATATATCTACACTAATTCATACTATTTATACTATTATTTATAGTTATTTAACCACAACTTCCATAATCTCACTCCTCTTACGGTAATAAATCTCCTTCTGTATCTGTGCAGAAACCTTTTTTCCTCTGGTTATTGCTAGGCTAGGTTCACATTCATGTTGGATTTTCATTCAGGAGCTCCAAAACAGATTCAATTTATTGAGCAGGATCTGACCAGACAAAATAGTTTTTCAAGCAATATTTTTTGGTCTGGTCAAACCTGTTAAATAAATGAACATTGGACAGAAACCCAACAGACTCCACTGATCTCTTGGGATCCCTTGAGATCTTTCTGTATCCACTGCTGTCCAGTTCACTTTTCTGTCTCCTAAAATATCTCTGAAACAAGCGTGAACCAAGCCTTACAGTCCTGTATAGCAAGAGAATCTTCAAAGTATTTGAAATATTTTTTAGGTTACTGCTACCTGGGGTCCTTCACCTCTTGTGAATTCCAATGGTGGGACCAGACATTTATGGCATTTTTATATGTCCTAGATGGGAATACCCCTTTAATATGTTATGCCTTTCAATACAAAGAAAGCAGTCAACCCCTTTAATAATAGACAGGCCTCTAAGATGAGCATGCATCCAAAGATAGCCATCAATTACTAAGTAGTACTGTCCACCAGACCCACAATGAGCAGGGATATAAATCAATCAATTCCAACTTACTAAATCTTTTCTGACAAAACTATACATCAACCTGAACTTGCTTTATAACATGCTACATGCATAGAGCACAGCATATTCAATGAGGTAGTTTTGCCTTAAAGGTATTGATTGCTACTGTGTTTAAAATGCAAATGTTGTACTTGGATTCATCATTTGATCATGTAACAATGCAACAAGTTAATCTAGAATTATGGAATTTTCTATTATAATATTTTTAGATTATTAAGGTCCTTTGTGAAGTAGAAAATCCATTTTTCAGAAAGTTAATATTGCAAATTGTAACAAATGCCTGGCTCCAACCACTCGATATAAAGAAGAGGACTATTAATGTTCATTTAAATATAGCAACAAATCCTATGGGAGACATCCTTGCTGGGATATAATGGTTAATAATGGCAGCAGTGAATAGGTAATTTAGGATGTATTAGGAGGGGACCATTAGCAATACTCATTTCATGCTACAACCTCACAACATATACATTGTATCTAAGCAGAAGCAGTCACATGATTTGTATATATTACAGCCACAATCTAGGCTAAGATACAGAAATATAAAGGTTACTTTCTTGCTGTTGACATTGGTGTTTGCACTCTCATTATACAATTATCTACCAGAAAGCTGAATCTCTAAGCCACAATTCACATTATGCAGACTGCAAAGTCCAAGAATTTCCCTGCTCTGTCAAGTTAATATTAGTCTCAGAGCTGCAGACACGAGCAAATAGCTGATAGGGGAATAAAACAAATGATACCTGCCTCTTAGCTGATGGTTGTTTTCAAAGTTATAAAATCATGTTTTTCCTCCTAAGCTCATGTCATAGAAGCTGGGCTGAACTGCAGTATGCATGCCTCCTACCTCCCCCACCACTCCTTGGTTGGCTTCCAGGACTAAACTTTGTACACCAATCATGCAGTGCAAAGAGGGGTGGAGGAGGCAGGAGGCAGGCATAGTAAAGCTCAGAACGGAAATCCATTACTTTCCAACGTCTCTCTGATCCTACAGTTTATGGCTATGTTCACACAACGTATATTTTCGTAAAACCACAGCCGTTGTACAATGGCCGTGATTATTAGGAAAATATACGCTACCTTGCTGTCTATGGGATCATGGCCGGAGCGTATACACATAGTATATGCTCTGGCAAGGATCCCTAGTGGTGCTGCAAACAACTGACATGTCAGTTTTCTGCGGCCTCTATTCAGTGAATAGCAGCCGCAAAAAACCATGTCAGTGCACACTGTGGAGCAAGCAGCTCCGGCCGCTCGCTCCATAGTGTGCTGTGGGGAGTTCTGATGCGGGCGCACACAGATGCAGTACCGGCTGGGATGCTCTTTTCAGAGACCGGCCATTCCATGACCCGGCCCGGTCATGGAACGGCCGGTCTCTTACTGTGTGTGAACATAGCCTTATACTGCAAAGACATTCCTTCTGCAAAACTATGTAATGTATATATATATATATAAATAAATATATATATATATATATATATATATATATATATATATATCCATATCCCTATGGCAACTTATTATTTCAGTACACTTGTTATAAATAGTCATATAAGAAATGTGTTTTTTTTTTTGTCTCCTATTAGCCTGCCAAACTACAGGTCAATAGGTTATCCTACCAAGCGGCATTTAGACAATAGCGTATTTAATATTTCCTGATTTTTTTCAGCGTCGAGATAACTTGTTAGGTCCTTGTCTAGAAACTCTTCAGATTTCCCATGTACGGCCGCCCTCGCCCTTCACCTAGCAAACACAAATAATTCCTGGGTGTTTGAGAGATGAACCTGCCGTAGCCTAAATGCAATCAGAATGCGACTAAAATGCTTCTTAATGAATTATTAGTGCATCACCAGAAAGCCAGGTGTCTGCTTGGCATGCAAATGGGGAGCGGCGATCGGATGGCTAATGTTAGACTTTATAATCTTAATAAATAAGGAATTAATATGTAGGGACCTTCACGCTAAGCATTACGCAGATTACATTCGTCTCTCTGTGTTCTAAATCCATTATTATAATTGGTATTGTATTCTAGAGATCAAAGAAGTGTGCATACAGACATAAAGAAACGTCGGGATACCGACACTTCCTATTCTTTTCTTGGCTCAAGTGTAACATATAAATAGGAAAATATTCTACTACATTACTATTACTTAACACAATATTAAAGAGAACATAGGCTCTATTAATAGGGCCGGTGCTTTACTGCACTGAGCGAGTCATTGTGACACTGTGTGTGTGCCCCAGGCATCTTTCACAGCAAACCCAGTGTGGGAAAAGCATATCTTTGTAGTGCGACTAAAAGAAACATTGGTCACATTGTGTCTCACTATCAAGACACCCACAGATACACAAGGTAATACAGACAAGGCAGGCAGACGAGATAAATGGCTGTATGGAAATGTGCTTACAAGGTTTCAAAAGACGCTGTGGGAGAACAAGTACTGTAAAATCAGGATTCCTGTCATTTATTGTTATGCCCAGTGGATAAATGGAGTGTAAATTGGTGACTTTTTGGCTCCAGGTAGAGGTGAGCAAACATTTTTAAAGTTCAGTCCGGTAGATTCACCGAACTTTAACGTAAACTGAACCTTAAACGAACCTCACTAAGATTGCATGTGTTTAGCTGTTTTAGGCTATGTTCACACGTTGTAAGAGACCGGTGGTTCCGTGACCCAGCCGGGTCACCGAACGGCCGTTGTCAGAAAAGATCATCCCAGCTCTGAGCTGGCATAGGTTTTCTGCTGTGCGCACCAGCGCGCACGTCATTTATGTAGAAGCAGTCCGCCTCTACATAAATCTCCATAGTCTCTGCAGCCCAAAACGGAAGTAAAAATTTTACAACTGTGTACAGCTGGATATTCTGGGTATTGCAGAGTCGGGTTTTAGGAACTATTAGCACCTGAAAATGTAGTAGAAGTTAGAAACATGGGTGGTTTAAATTTACTCTCCACTGACACCTCCAAGTCCTCTTCAGCTGTATTTTATTGCGTGTCTTACTAATTAGACCAATGTAACGGTAAATAATAAATTTTTGTTATTTCTTTATTTGAATATTGTTTGCACCCTTAAATTAACAAAATTAATAAATAACTTGAAACACAGCAAACAAGACCCTGTGGAGGAAACTTCTAGGAAACCATGGCTTTATGATTTTCCTTTGCTTGGGCTTAGACGGTTGGTGCCCAAAAATAAAATTATAACTAGTACCAGGTATACAATATCAAACAAATAATATATACAGTAATACATTGTCATTGTAGCAATAAATAGTTGTAGAATGAGGATTAAAACAAGGAAAGCAAGAGAGAAACATTTCCTCTAGATATCCATAAAAGAAAAAAGAAGAAAAAAGAGATATAAGACAGAAATTAACATCTATTACCGAACCCTGCACTCCTCATAGTAACTAGGCACATACAGTATATACTCCCTCCTCTTAAAGCAGAAATAACTGCTCTTAAAGGAATTATCCAGACTTATAAAAACATGGCATTTTTTTTCTTCTTCCAGAAACAGCACCTCTCTTGTCCTTACTTTGGCTGTGGTTTTGATGATCAATTACGTTGAAGTAAATGTAGCACAGCTGTAATACCCCACACAACCTGAGGGGGGTGGTGCTGTATTAGAAAGAAAGTAGCTGTGTTTTTTCTAATCCTGAATAACCCCTTTAAATCCATAAAACTACACAGACAAGACAAAACATAGCACAATGTCTTCATTGAATGTCAGGTAACCCTATTGACATATAACAGCAGCACTCTAGAAATCCAGATCAGTGAGAACATTAAACCCACTGACAAGAGAAGTGAGTAGCAGTGATGATCCTATTACAATGGCTGCTTTCAAGCAGTGGGATATATTAGGGGGCAAGAGAACAATCAGATCTTTAAGAAGATGTGTTAAAAGCAGGAAAAATGTGAACTCCTGAAGGGGTAATGGGCTTCTAGGGCTCAGTGATGCATGTGGGAAGTAAAGGCTAACCCATCTGGCTCCATCCTACAGAAGAGCTAGTGTGCTGAATAAGTTCCTGCTGGCTGTGATAGAAAGATGTCAGCACATACAGGGCATCACAATGTGTTATTTATCGAGTTACATAGTCCCAGTGCCAATGCTGATCCCTTCTGCCTGTGAAAGTGAAAACCTCTCCTTCTCTGGACAGTTCCTGACATGGACAGTGGTGGCAGCAGAGAGCACTGTGTCAGAATGGAAAGAAGACACCACTTCCTGTAGGACATACAGCAGCTGATAAGTACTGGAAGACTGGAGATTTAAAAATAGAAGTAATTTACAAATCTATATAACTTTCTAAAATCGGTTAATTTGAAAGAAAAAGATGTTTGCCGGATAACCCCTTTAAGGCATGAGGAACACAAAAACTTCAAGTTGTTGGCTTGGCCTCCAAATCACCTAGATTTAAAATCAATTGAGTATTTGTTGGATGTGCTGCAAAAATAAATCCAATCCATAGAGGTCGCGCCTAACAATTTACAGAACTTAAAGGGGCTATCGAGGCTTAAAAAACATGGCTGTTTTCTTCCAGCAACAGCACTACTTCTGACCTCAGTTTTGGGTGTGGGTTTTGTAGCCTAGAGTTCCATTGAAGTAAATGGTACTCAACTGCAAGACCACACACACAACCTGAGGACAAACTAGCTATGCACTTCCTAATCCAGGATAACCCCTTTAAAGAATATGAGTTCACATCTTGATGTCAGATACAGCACTATATAGGTGACATTGTTAGTCCATAGTTGTTGGAGACATCTAAGTAACCAAAACCATCAGAAGGTGATGGTACAATGATATCTACATGTACAATCGACTGATTTCGGATGCTAATATTGCATTGCTTTTTTTAGAATGTGGGACAGATCAATCTTTAGTAAGTGACTGGATTTTTCCCTTTTAATGGGGGTATAGGTATAAAAAGGCGCTCTGATTTTGTATTCTCCCTTTAACCATATTTATGATAGAATAAGATCTATATATCGACTACATTTATAGATTAGATATAATTAGAGATGAGCAAAGCAGCTGGAAATTTGTTTTGCCGGTTTTACAAATTTTCAGTCAAACTTGTTAAGATTTACAAATGGAATGTTAACAAATTTCATTAAAACCGCCAAAACGATAGTAGCTACAGTACTGAAATTATTACAGAAGGGGGAATTTGATAAAGCATGTTGTTGGAAAAGTGTCAAAAATTGGAAAATGACAATAAAAAAATGTCAATCAGCCAGTCACTCATCCAATTTCCGCCATTCCTCTCCTCTCTGTATCTATATCTCTCTGTTAGTCTCTCCCTGCTCTGCTGTAACTGCCTGCTGCCATCCTGCTCTCTCCTCCACACACAGCCGACTAGCCGCCTCCGTTTCCGAACCGCCTTATATAGAGGGGGAGGAGCTAACATCACAGAGGGGCCTGCAGCTGATTGTACGGGCACTAGGGATTATGGTTAATCCCTTTCGCCTGTCCAGTGACACTCCAGACAGCATGTGCGGCTGCCATTTTTTCTTTTTTTGCTAATTTGCTTAACAAATTGGCAGGAATTTTCTTCGCAGACTTGACAGCGCGATTCGCAGTGAATCTTGATTCGCCAGATCTCTAGATGTAATCATTAGAGATTAGCACAACTTGAGCATGCTCGATTATTCTGCATTTGAATGGCATTGGCTGAAGAAGTTGGATGCAGCCCTTGGAAGTCCTGGAAAGCATGGAGACAGCCATAGGCACAGTCAAGTTGCACTCATGCCTAATAATCATACAAATAGGACAGAATGTTTTATATTACTCATACAATAATATCAGGGTAATCTAATTCTCCAGCCATGACTATCCAATCACCAGACTTTTGGAGTGCTGTGGACTTTACTACATTTATCTACGTTTGGTCAGTGGTCTCTGACCTGAATCTGCTGGCACCCGCTACTACCTTCAGGTAAAGTGCTGCTGGAACCTCTTCATTTGTATCCATTAAAGTCAATTGATCCATGCAATTACTTTGGAGGTAAATCCTATCCTTCCTTTATGCATTATGAAATAACTAATAGGAATAATTGCATTTCAATTGGAAAAAAAAACACCTGGTTTTAATCTAAATTAGTTAACAATTTAACCCCTTCACGTTAGTCACATGGCTATATACAATCCCCCTTGCAGTTGAGATGTCTATACATGTTCCTGGCTTGAAGGCAACTTTAATGTGGGTGGTACCTGTTCAGTGGGAGCAGCTCGCACACATAAAAGGGCCAGCACTTTAGACCCGAACGGAGACGGGTATTTCAAAGTTTGGCCAACCTCTCCAACCGAACTTTTAAAAAGTTTGCTCATTTCTAGCAATGAGCTTTTACAATAAAATAGAGCTCAGCTCTGACGTTTTCTCTGATCCACGATAAGCTTTAGTCCTACTGTAGTCATTCTGGACAAAATGTTTGAATCCCCATGGCAAATGTAACTGTGGATTCCTTTCATTCTCCAATGGTTTTCTTTATTCACTCCACCTAAACTGGTGAGATCAGAGATCAATCTAATCCTAGCAGTTAAAATCTCTGCTGCCCCCAATGGCTGTTTTGGGAATTACAGGGCTATTATGCAGTGCTAGTGCGTCTGAGCTTCCCCTGATGTATCATACATGTTAATGTTAGAATCAACATTGTACTTAGGGAAGCTGCCTGTGTCAGTAGCTCTGCAGCCATAGCATAGTATAAGGCTATGTTCACATTTAGTATAACACTATCCGTTGCATAGCAACGGCCGGTGTTATGCTGCTGGATGCCGGGTGGCGGGCACTGTTGGGTGTGTCTGCAATTCAATTAACCATTGACTACAATGTAAAGTACAGCCGCCGGCCATACTTTACATTGTTTTACATTGCGTAAACAGCTATTGTTTCCGGGCACTGTTTGACTTTAAAATAACGAAGTGGGAACACACTGCTGCAGAAGAGAACACAGTGGCAACATAGCCTAAAAGAGCGTGCTGTGATTGACAGCTATCCCAACTTATTTTGCAACTACAGTACTACTGACACAGAAAGCTTCCCCAAGTGTAATGTCTGTTCTGATGCCAACTCGCCAGGACCAGGGTGTGAACAGCCCTTCAGTTTCTAACACAGTCACTGATGGCAGCAAAGGGGCTGCCACTTAATGCAAAAAATAAAAACATATATTTTATATAGATGACATGGTCAATATCAATCATGTAATCTAGGTGAAAAACAAGGGCTTCCCATTGCCATGACATCCTAATGACACTGAGGCCCTGCATTGTTACTGCACATGGATTAAACTTTATAGGGACATAGTCACTGTAGAGGGGCAGATCATTATTCATGAGGAAATATTGTTACAGGAGGGGGTAGGCTGATCGGTACACAGAGGGATAAAATTACTCCCCCAGTGCACAAAAGGCTGAATTTTCAAAAATGTTAAATTAAAATTAAAAAAGGAACATGTTCTATGCCCTATTAGGCCAGCAGGTTATAAGGATTTAATCTGCTGATAGTTTCTCTTTATATAAAGGGAAATTCTCAAAGTACAATTTTATTTTTTTCATTTCAAGAAATTACCATTGCATCTTAGAATATTTTCTACTTGGAAAGCAAAAGTTTTAAAACGTAACAAGTTGTAACAGACAATATACAGCGCTGCATTAACATATAGTACAAGGCAACGTTTTATCTTATCTAATGTTCTATTGCTATGGCAACCAAAGATCAACAAATTCATGAAGTGTTGAGAACCTTGTGGCCGGCACTTACAGTATTCTATGTCCTTGAGGGTACACTAACCTCTACAGAGAACAAATTATAGTAATGTCCAACAGGGCAAATTCATCATACAGACAAAACTAATAGATGTCTAATAGAGACGTTCAAACTCTTCCTAAGATAATTACTATGTTGCAAATCTAATAAAATCATAAGGACAACTTAGTGAGGCCAACCTAGAAGCCTCCGTCCAGGAACGTCAATCATGGATCCATTTCATTGAGTTTCTATTGATTTTAGGACCGCAATTACTTATGTCATAAACTGGGCTTTTTATATCCACAGTGAATGCCAATGGCCATTTATTTTAGTTTAGGAAAGTAAAGACAATTATAGAATTAGGGCACTCAAAGCTAGAAAATTATATGTAAAAAATATTTTTATACTGACCACATACCCTATTTTCAGTAAGTGATAGAATTATTGAGGTCTGTAGCCACTACAGTGGTTGAGTTTAGGAGTTTACCACAGATTATATTATCACTAATTTCCAGATATAACAGTATATAGTAAGCTCCTAGGCTCCCCCTAGTGGTGGAAGCTTACAACTGTAATGCCACAATGTGGTGCTATATGGATGAAGGCCATTTAGGGGGAGATTTATCAAACTAGTGTAAAGTAGAATATGTCTTAGTTGCCCCTAGCAACCAATCAGTTTCCACCTTTCATTTTCTGTGAATCTGTGAGGAATGAAAAGTGGAATCTGATTGGTTGCTAGGGGCAACTAAGACAATTCTACTTTACACCAGTTTCCAATTCCCTCTTAGGGTTTTAACTACATGGAACTCTAAATTGAAGCAAATTTAATTCTTTGATCACGATGAATGGGAGTAGAGATGAGCAAATTCTCGGCTGCTTCACTCATCTCTAGTTGAGAGTGAATTGCATTGTAGGAAATCTTAAAATGACCACCGGGTTTAAAATAAGCTTAATATTTTGCTAGCACATACAAAGCTTGCAACATGGAAAGCTTGCATACAGAAGTACAACTCATTTTCACTTGTAAACATGTTAAACCCCTGCTTTATAGTGGTTATTGTCCGGCTTACTTATTACTAGGGTTTTGCAGGAAAACATTTAAAAAAAATGGTGGCACTTTTTGAAACATTCAAATGAGGCACAAATATTATGTAAAACAATTGTGTAATTTAGGTTCTCCTTTTTGGACACCAAAAAATTCCCCAACAGTTCTTTCTGCAACCACATAAAATGTCCTAAAAATATATATAGACATTGCTCTTTTACTAATTTATTTGAGAATTTTGTAACATTTTATAAGTTTTGGGCCTTTTTTTAGATTTCTAAAAAATTCTACTAGGATTCACGTTAGCAAACACCCAGAGAAGCCGAGATTACTCGGGGCCCAGATACAAAACAGGGATCAAGGCAAACATGGTTCATGAATAAAAATGACAGGATTGGAAGGTGGTTGGAGCGCCCTGCCAGGAAATCGCTGCTTGCTTACAAATTCTAGACAAGAAATATAATTCTAAGGTTACATGTACGAGAATAAGGTTACAGCTCGGGACTGAAATCAAAAAGCACCGGCTGCTGGATTTACATAAAGCAGAAAACTGAGAAGAAAGTTTCTCCCAAAGATAAGTCACAAAAGTACCTGAGCAATCGTGTGTCCTGCTGAACTGCTGGACAGCTCCTACTATCTATCTATCTATCAATTTATTATCTATCTATCTATCTATCTATCTATCTCCTATCTATCTATCTATCTATCTATCTATCTATCTCCTATCTATCTATCTATCTATCTTCTATCTATCTATCTATCTATCATCTATCTATCTATCTATCTATCTATCTATCTCCTATTTATCTATCTATCTATCTATCTATCTATCTATCTATCTATCTATCTATCTCCTATCTATCTCCTATCTATCTATCTATCTATCTATCTATCTATTATCTATCTATCTATCTATCTATTAATCTATCTATCTATCTATCTATATCCTATCTATCTATCTATCTATCTATCTATCTATCTATCTATCTTTCTATCTATTATATAATACCCACCCATTAACTTGTTCATTGCCTGCACTAACCTTCTATTTGTTTGTCAATCATTTTTGAGGACGTGGGGCAGCAGCCTGAAGATACAGCATCGGCCAGAAACAGTGTCATAAAAAATAGTTTTTAGACAGCAGAAAGAAGGAAGGGAGAAGAGGAGAGGAGAGGAAGGAAGGAATGTCTCCTTGCTTCACCCATCCATCCTTAGACTTGCTTAATTGGCAGTTAGCTGGAATCTGAGCCCCCAGCATGGACAGGGATGGAAGGGGGAAAGAGGAGGCATTAAAGCTCTCGGACACTTCTTACCATCCTGCCGTGGCCAGTGATTGGCTGGGTGGGCTGTCACCCCGAGACAACTCAATCTGGGAAGTGGAGGCAGGACCATCTCCAGGGGACACCAGAGACCGCAGAGTGTAGAGAGGTAAGTGTAGCTTCTTCATTGTTTTATGTGTACTTGCACTACACAAGTCACAAGTCTGCCTCAAGGGAAACACAACCACCATCACCTGCTGTGCAACCTATTTGTCACTGTGCCAGTGCACAAAGTCTAAAAATTCTATGTGGAAGCCCTAAAGCCATTGTGTCCAGCATCATATAGACCTGATCAGCATGAAGCCTACAGGTCCAGCTATCCCACAGGCGTCCTTCCCTGCTGTCCCTCTGGATTCCCCAACATACATGTATCTATCTGCCCATATCTTCAAATCAGCATTCATGGAATTGTTCTTATCCCTTTCTCCTTTTTATTTTTATAATTGTACTTTTTGTAATAATTGACTTTTCCCTTCTTTTACATGCTGATGAAGTTATTCTTTGTACTAAGCCTTTCATGTGATCCCTGTTGTTCCTATTAGCTGTAACTGCTTTTGTTCGGCTAATAGCAGTAATGAACATAGTCCACTATTACACACGGCCGTGTCTCCACCAGGTTCCAGGTTTCCGTCGGGTCATAGATTCTGTGATCAGACAGTTCTCATTCTTCTCACTAATAATAATATATCTAAATGGCTGCGTCTAATTAGCGGCCTGTGCTTCAAGGCAATGGGTGAAAAGGGAAAAGCAATAAACTAAAGACTAAACGACCACGAACATCAGACTTCTATGGGGACAAGCAATAAAATGTGGGAATAAAACTGTCCTTAGAAGGTTTACATGTGTACGTGTCTGTAATGGCAGCGACATGAAAGATTAGAAACCGACCAAATTAGCTGTTGCCAATTAAATGGTGAGCATTAAAGGTACCAGGCCTAGTGATAATATAACTTTTATTCCAAACTCTGAAATATTCTAGTAAAATGAATATATATATATATTTTATTATTTTTTTATTTTTTTTTTGGGGGGGGGGAATACACTTAGGGTATGTTCTCAATACAGTAACTGCAAGGATAACGTCCAGAGGATTCTGTGCACAGTCCCATTTGAAGTTCCATCAGGCTTCATTCTATGCTCAGGCAGATTCTGCCGTACGGCCGAAGAATTGACATGTCAATTATTTAAGCAGACAGAGGAGTCTGCCTGAGCATAGAATGGAGCTTATGGGATTTGCAGAACTTCAAGCGGGAGCGAGTGTGTGTGTGTGTGGGGGGGGGGGGGGGGGCAGGGTTATGGAATCCGATGGAAGTTATCCGCGTGGATTCCGTAGTGTGCACATACCCTTATTGTTGTGAGAAAGCAATGCATAGGGGGTTTTGTATTAATCTTGCCCACAGTTACCGCTGGCAATGCTGTGGCAATTATAGGAATCTGTGCCTTCTCTGTAGCGTATACTGGGGTGCAACAATAACAAATGTCCCCCAAAGTGTTTTTTTGTTTTTTTTCAAACGCAGTGTATAGGGGTTTTTGTCCTTTCTGTCTAGGATGACAATTCTATGGCTACTTCATATAATGGCATCATTTCTTGACAATTGCCTTGTTTTGTAAAGGGAAGCTAAAACTCCTATTACACAGGGCCATCAGACGGACCAAGCGAGCGCTCGCTTGCTCCTTGTTCCATGTTCGCTGCTGGCACTATTACACCTGTTGGCAGCAAGCAGGTAAGTGCAGGGGGGAGGGGGGTCATTGGGAGCTGTGGGGGGGCTCTTTGGACAACCGTTAGAGGCATTAGGAGATAGCGGCAGTCTGCTGCCACCACTCCTGTTACACGGCAGCAGACCGTTGCTATTGTTGCTAAAAGACAAACATGCACAATGTCAGCTGATTGTTCCTTTTTATCACATAAAGCAATTATTGGCTGTAATGGCTGATAATCGGCCAAATACGGCCAATAATCGCTTCGTGTACATGTCCCTATAGTGCAGGAAATATTGAGGATTTGTATATATTCCCTATGCAAATGAAGCACTTTGGTGCTTGGACTACCACCCTTAGTCCACCGGCCCGCCCCTATAATAAATATTTATCTGGAGCTCTGCAGTTATGAGCAGCCGGAGTGACGTCACTGCAGAGCTCCACCCAATATTCAGTAGGAGGGAAGAGCTGGCCGGGGTGGATCAGTGCAGGGCAGTAGTCCTGCATCAAACTGCCAAATTTGCATACACAATACAGTACAAATTTCCTGAAAATGGTGCTGAGGATCAAGATGAGAAAATTACCTTCATCCTCAGCGTCTCATGCTCTATGGGGACATCTAAAATGGGTAACGACAGGTAAAAGGCTTCTAACCTGCTCTTAGTTTCCCTTCAAATAAGCTCATAGTTGCCACTGAGTACTATCTGTTCAGTCATGGACATGTATGTTTCTGTAACTTTTACATTAACCTCGCCTTTAAAAAAAAAAACTCAATAGTTCTTATACACCGGGCTTTTTAAGAGACAGTATTATGCATGAGTTTAGGTCTGTCAATAAAGTTCTGACACTACACTATTTTGTATTTTAGGGTGATTTTTTTTTTTTTTTTTTTTTGCATGGATCAGTAGAGGTGCATGCAATTCTGGCTTTGCCGTCTTTATAATTTCTATATCCATACGGGAAGGTTTATAATTCAGGCACCACAATCACAACTTCCCAATCCTGCTTTGGAGCCCAGCCAAGCTCCTTACTATACAATACAGAAATACAGACTCAGGCATCTAGGGGAAGACCTCACACAGGGCTGGCAGAGCAATGAATTCTCCTTGTACATGAAAAATAGGGAAGTCCTGTAAAGCTACTTTTGTATTGTTATAATAATTCTTTTAAATAGCGTTTTGTCTTTTCATCTATTATCAGAGCTGGGACAGTTTAAAGTTGAAAAAATAACAGTTTCCTACAAAATTATTGTAACCATAAACAAGTGGCATTAATTGACTTTCCTATTTTTCACATACAAGAAGGTTCAACAACCACCATAGGGTGACATTACCATAGTTTTAAAGGTCCCTACCCCTCCGAACTGTCAAACTTGTATATGGACTTGTACACGGGTAGTAAAAACAGTGACAGTCTCCCTCATTACAGAAATGCTGCGGCACTTCACAGAAAACATAGTTCTACAAAGAGCTCAACAGGATGAAAAATGTCTGCTGGGCGGCTGCCCTCCGGCCTCTCTGTGCCTGGCTAATCTTTACTGACTAATCTCTTCCAATTGGCATATAAGGAGACCTGTCAATCAAGCTGAACCTGATTTTATTTTTTTTTTCTTTCCGTAAGTATTAAAACAGTTCAAAAAATTATAAATTTGGTACCATAATAATAATAACATACCACAAAATAAAGTCACGAGTGACTTGTACTACACATTGAACACTATAAGGCTATGTTCCTATAATTACTTTTTTTTTTTTGGGGGGCCATTTGTACATGTCATGAAACAGTTAAAAAAATATGTCATGGGAACATAGCCTAAATAAAAACAAACAAAAAAAAGGGAAAAATCTGCGTACTAAGGCTGGGTTCACACTACGTAAGTTTCCGGCCGTAGCGCGTTCCGTGAATAAGCGGACGGAAACTTACGTAGTTTGCGTACAATGTAAAGTATACGATCTACGGCCGCACAGTTCACACTACGTACGAACTTACGCCTGGATCGTATCCGTAAAAAATGAACCAGACCATTATTTCGGGACGGAAATGCCGTAACTTACGCCCGTAGCGTTACATGCGGTCCCGTACGTAGTGGTGATTTCTTCATTTTGAAAGCTTTTTGTGCCGATCCAAAAGGTTCTGTGGGGTGTCCGGGGCTAGGCGAAGATTTCCAAGTAAAAGACCGCTGTCAGATCGCTACGAAGAGCGCTCAGGAAGCGTAAGTACACTACGGGCGTAAGTTTGCGTTCCGTAAAGTATCCGGCCGCAACTTGCGTAAAGTCCCGGCCGGAGCTTCATACGTATATGTCCGGCCGCGGAAAATATGCGGCCGGACATATACATAGTGTGAACATAGCCCTAATCTACACCTGCTTCCAGGCGTAAATCATGATAAATGAGGTGCCTTGTAACGCCCCCCCCCCCCGCCCCAGGCTCCCCCAGCTTCCCATCTACAGGCGTCTGCTAGGGAGAAAGGGCGAATCTGCACCTTCTTCTTGGCGTCCGGACGTTTCATGAATGTCCCCCATAGAATACCCTCGCGTATTTGTTTTTTGCGACCGCTATTATTTGAATAGAACCACACAGAACATGTCAGTACACACAATGGGGCGTGCGGCTCCGGCCACATGCTCCATTGTGTGCAGCAGTGAATTGGGATGCCAATTCATCAGTAATGAAGATCATCCGGCCGCTACTGCAGTACCAACCGGGATGATCTTCAATAACACTGGCCGTTCTGTGACCCCTTCTGGGTCACAGAACGCCCGGTGTTTTACTAATTGGGAACATGGCCTTGAAATGTATCATCTGCTAATCCAATCAATTTATGTCAATGCGATTCCCGCATCCAAGTTGAGAACTAGAGTGGTGCTGTACCTGGAAGAAAGCAGCCATGTGTTTGTTTGTTTTTTGGATATCCCCTTTAACTGTTTTTAGCTACTGCCCGCTCATGCTAATATAAGAGGACTTTGAATGTAAAACACCATAAAACGCAGATCTCCCTAATCGATAGAGGCTTACCTAAACCAGATAAGCCCCTTGAAGTGATGTTTTTGTAACTTTTTCTACTTTTCAACAGTAAAAAGAAAAAAAAAAATCTAAAATTTCTAAAAAAAAAAAAAAAAACTCCAAAATTTGATACTGCCCCCCCCCCCCTTTCTTCTTCTAGATCCCAAATAATTACAAAACATCCATTCCATTACAATGCCCATTTAGGAAATGTTACATGACTCTAGAAGAAAAGCTATTGACTTTCCAAATAAGGTGCAATCAAATCCTTGTCGGCTCTCAGTGTAATGGTATGGCATTGAATTATTACTAACTTTGGATAGAGCCATTAGCCGGCCTGTTTATTATTGAAGCCTGCAGATAGAGATGGGCCGTCCACAGACGGACAAGAAATGGCTTTATCTTCTAATCAGCTCCGGCTGCCATTCTAAGTTTTCTCACAAAGATACAATTGATTTTAAATCATGGCTTGTATTTAAGTAAGTGAAGCGTGTAAAATTTACTGCATAGGCCTGATCAATATATGGAAAATGGTTCATTCTGCATCAGCGCACCCTTTAAGTGTCCGTCTCGAATTCTACCCAAATGAATAATGTAATATTTGTTTTGGTTATATACGTTCCCGGCGCCAGCGCTATGTTCTGACCACATGGCGTGCCTTTGTTAAAGTAAAGGTCATTTCTTTGTGAAGGAGTAATTAAAAGTCAGCTCTTAATGTACACTCCGCAGGTATCCTCAGTCTTACTAATATATACCAGTGTGAAAACAGCTAAAAATAACCTTTCTTTCAAAATAATAACTCTTAATGCCTTATTCTAATGACGTAAAATGTGGCGGTACCTGAAGCCAAACTGGGGCTCCTTTATATATTATCCCATAATAAGATTAAATTACTTAAGGATATCCTATTGCATACAGCATTAGGCCATGTTCATACAACGTATGTTTTGCATACGTTATGCAACAACGGCCGTAATTTATACAAAACTTTCGTTCTGTTTGAATGAATGGAATCCCAGACGGAGCGTATACACATAGTATACGCTCCTGGCAGAATTCCATCTGACATGCCATTTTAAACAATGGAGCGTGCGGCAGGAGCTGGTGCACCCGCATCCCAATTCAACATAAGGGTATATTCACACGGACGGGCTCGCAGCGAGATTCTCGCTGCGAGCCCTGCAGGTCCTGGCAGTTCCCATACACTACATACTTGCTGCGGTCTAAACGACCGCAGCGAGTATGTAATTATACCGCCCTTAACCCCTTCTGCTCCCCCGCTGTGTATATACTTTACCTGTCCTCGCTGCACGGGTCCGGCGTCCTGCTCTCCTGTCCGGTCAATCAGTGTGTTGCCCAGCCGCAGCCACTGATTGGCCGGGCGGGAGAGCAGGACGCCGGACCCGTGCAGTGAGGACAGGTAAAGTATATACACAGCGGGGGAGCAGAAGGGGTTAAGGGCGGTATAATTACATACTCGCTGCGGTCATTTAGACTGCAGCAAGTATGTAGTGTATGGGAACTGCCAGGACCTGCCGGGCTCGCAGCGAGAATCTCGCTGCGAGCCCGCCCGTGTGAATATACCCTAAATGAAGGTCATCCGGCCGGTACTGCAGCCACTGCATATATCGCGTCAACATAAATTTATAGTATTAGCAGATGGCACATTTCAATAGTGGCTACCTTCCACTGGATATGAGGAAGGAGGTAATACCCCCTTAGGCTATGTTCACGCTTACGCTTCCCGAGCGCCGTAGCGATCTGACAGCGGTCTTTTACTTGGAAATCTTCGGCTAGCCCCGGACACCCCACAGAACCTTTTGGATCGGCAAATCAAAGTGCAAAAATGAAGAAATCACCACTCCGTACGGGACCGCATGTTACGCTACGGGCGTAAGTTACAGCATTTCCGTCCTGAAACAATGGGCTGGTTCATTTTTTACGGCGCCGCATACGATCCTGGTGTAAGTTCTTAGGTAGTGTAAACTGTGCAGCCGTAGATCGTATACTTTCCATTGTACGCAAACTACATAAATCTCCGTCCGCTTATTCACGGAACACGCTACGGCCGGAAACTTACGTAGTGTGAACATAGCCTGAGGCTATATTCACACAACTTATTGAAACCAGCCGTTCCGTGACCCGGCTGGTCTCTGCCCGGATCATCCCGGCCGGTACTTAAGTATCGACCGGATGATCTGTCCGGCCGCAGAGCTCTGACGGGGCGCATCAGCACGCGCCCGCATCAGAGCTTCCCATAGCACACAGTGAAGCAAGCGGCCGGAGCCGCTCACTTGACTATGTGAACTGACAGGTTTCCTACGGCCACAATTCAATGAATTGTCAGTTATTTGCGGCGCCGCACGGGTCCCGGCCGGAGCGTATACGATGTGTGTACGCTCCAGCCTGGATCCCATTAAGAAACAGGCAATGTTCACAGGCGCATAAAGTACGGCCGTTGTTGCTGATGGCAGCAACGGCCGTACTTATACTTAGTGTGAACATAGCCTTAGGCTACGTTCATACAAGGTATGACAGTAGCTATTTTGTGACAAGGCCGTGTCACAGCATGGTCGCTGTCAGTGAAATTTATGTTGGCCAGTACGGCAGTAGCGGCTGAATGAATCTCACCTCTTTTGGTGTTTCAGGTATGCCGGCATTCCAAATCACCATAGCAGCATTGTATATAGCTGAGTGTGAGTGCAGGCAAAATATAGCTGCAGTGTGTATAGCTGAGTGTAAGTGCAGGCACATTAAAGCAGGAATGGAGAGGATGGGAAACACAGGGGCTGACAGAAACTGCGGGGAGCATGAAGGAATGAGTAGGGCAGATGTGGGCACTGTATAGCAGCACTCTATGTCCAGGGAGAGAGGGGTTATAGCTATGAAGAGATTCTGTCCCCTGATGTAAGCCCCAGCCTGAAGTGGATCTGCTGTGATTTGGAAGGTGAGTTAGACTTCCTGGATCAAAGTACAGTGCTGTAGACCCCGTTATGCAGACCATGCCGCTCCCCCACTTCCCCTCCCACCCAGTTCAGGGAGCTCTTAAACCAAAGCAATGCTCTTAAAGGGGTAATCCGGGCCAGGGGGTGGTGACCTCCGGATTAAATTTCCACCCCTCCCCAGAGATCGACCAAAATACCCCCCGGCCCGGAGTACCCCTTTATTTCCTATTTACAATTTTGAAAAACTGTGAGCTCATCTAGCAAAACGCTCTTAATCCAAGTTACTCTTAAACCAAGGTACCACATATATCTACAGCCCTTGCTGCCTGATTATCGAGCCATGTAAGAGGCTCAGTAAGCAAACATTGATCAAGAAGATTGGCACTTGCTTATCCGGAATATCAGGCCGTGTAATATGGCTGTTAGACTTTAAGCCCCACCCCTTTTCTCTAAGTTACTTCAATTTATTTAAACCACGCCCCCTTTCTAGGCACTGTCTAGTGTGACACAAAACTTATCTAAAACCTAACAAGTCTGGTGTGAGACACGTACATTAGCTTTTTGCTAAATCTCACCTAAAAGCTTTACATTTCCTATTTCCTGCAGCTCACTTTCATCTTCACTGTGTAGACCAGGCCAGGGTCAATAGACTAATATCAGTATGATAAGAAGACAGGGGATTCAACGCCAGATAACATCTCTTTTATACTGCGGAAAGTCGTGATAAATCCAGATAACAATACAGCTCTCTTGCCATTCCCTGGTCTCCGATCAAGGCGCTATACTTCATCTAAAGACCACACTATATCAGCTTATTGACCCTTTTCTGTCCACTTACTGGTATTCATTACAGATACAGATTCACTTACTATAGGAAGCGTTTTCCTCTAATATAGTCGCTCCCAGCAGAGTTTTTAAAAAGTAATCAGAAAACACACTGTTTCTCTTATAAATACATGAAATTAATAAAATTAAAGGGGCTATCCCGCGAAGATCGAATCAAATCAACTGGTTTCAGAAAGTTATACAGATTGGTAATTTACTTCTATTTAAAAATCTTAAGTTTTCCAGTACTTATCAGCTGTATGCAGCATGTCCTGCTCTCTGCTGACATCTCTGTTCAAGACAGGAACTGTCCATAGAAAACCTCTCCTCCTCTGGACAGTTCCTGTCTCGGACAGAGGTAGCAGCAGAGAGCACTGTGTCAGACTAGAGATGAGCGAAAAGTGAAATATTCGATTCGATTCAAATAGCTCCCGATATTCGACTATTCGATTGAATATTGAATCCCATTATAGTCTATGGGAGAAAAATCCTTGGGACTTGGAAATCAAGATTCGACCACTAGGAGGTCACCAAGTGCCCAATGACACAGGAAATGATGCCAACACCTCTGAATGCATATGGGACAGCAGGGGAAGCATGCCTGGGTATCTGAACGTATAGTAGAAGTGTACCTTTTGGTCTAGCGGTACTTGCCTACGTATTAGGTGGTGTGTAAAATTATGTTTGTTTGTTATGTATTATGTTTGTTTGTTTCTTGTTTATTCAGTACACTTGTGAAATACAATAGTTTGCAGAGTTATATATTACCCAGCCAGTGATGTGAACTGCACACATGAATATATTGCATATACTGTATATATCCACTTTCAGTATAACGTCACTATCACAGACTCCAACTATAGTCTCCAAACACAATATTTGTTTTTACAACAATAGAAACAAAGGGCTGGTCAGTGCCTTTGATGGACGCAGACTGCGCAAATCTCTAGAGTCGAGATAACAGCTATATTATCCCACACACTGTATACAGCCGTATACCGGATATAGAATTGTTTTTACAACAAAAGAACTAAAGGGCTGGTCGGCGCCTTTACTGGACGCAGACTGCGCAAATTTGTGGTAGCAAGATAAAAGGTATTATCCTACAATTACAGTATACAGCCGTATACATTATCAGGCTATGTTCACACTACGTATGAGTCCGTCCGTAGATTGTACGCCGCAGTACATGTGTGGCTGAAACTACGGGCGTGGGAAAAAATCGACATGTCGCCGAATGCGTACGAACCGCGAACATACGCCCGTAGTACAGTTATGCTTCCCTAGCTTTTTTTGAAGCGATCTGAAACAGGTCATTTACTTGGAAATCTTCGTCCAGCTCAATAAACCACACAGAACCTTTTGGATTGAAAAATCAAGTTCAATTTGACTGAAATAAGTACTTCGTACAGGACCGCATGGAAATCCACGGCCGTGAGTTGGAACATTTCCGTCCTCAAACAATGGTCTAGTGTGAACATAGCTTCAGTTGGTATACACACTGCCTGTCTCACAACAGCTTATACAGTGTATACACACTGCCTGTCTCACAACAGCTTATACAGTGTATACACACTGCCTGTCTCACAACTGCTTATACAGTGTATACACACTGCCTGTCTCACAACTGCTTATACAGTGTATACACACTGCCTGTCTCACAACTGCTTATACAGTGTATACACACTGCCTGTCTCACAACAGCTTATACAGTGTATACACACTGCCTGTCTCACAACAGCTTATACAGTGTATACACACTGCCTGTCTCACAACAGCTTATACAGTGTGTGTATACAATGCCTGTGCTACTTTTCTCTATTTTTTTTACATTGTGTGAACACAGCTGTATTCGTAATCTAGGTTGAGATTCAGCCATTAGCCATTAAGGACATGTCGCATACATCCTTGGTATCTGAAGTCCCTCCTTGCTTGGATGTATGAGATACATCCTTGGCAGCGACAGGGTTAACAGCTGAGGTCAGTCAGACAGAAAGGACGTTCTTTATTTGGAATGCGGTGACGTTCATGGGCTTGTTTATAATGGTATGATATAAAAAGATAGATGTTATCTTACAAGTACTCCGAGACGCTACACATTATATCATTATATGCCTATAATATCCGTGTAATTTGCGTTATGAGTGAGGAATACATAGAACGCAATGTGCGCAGTTTAGTGGTCTCCTTTGTGAAGCTGCTTACATACACTTACATGGGTTGTAATCGATCCCATATCTCATATCTTCTATTGGGATTTTTTTATTTTAAGAAATGTTTTTATAATGATGAGTGTAATTTCCCAGCTGTACATAATGATGTATCTATCATGTATCTAGGCGAGAGGACAGCTAATTGTCTCCCTATTTCTAGCCCGTGATCTCACATAGCTATTGAATTCTATTTGTTATAGGAGTATTCCTCTCAAAAATAAATTGTCATATGTTGCTGCCCAAAGTGAGACTAACAACTCCTTCCATACTTATTATCTATTCAGTCTCCTTCCCTCCTTTATGAGCTAGTGTGTGAGCTTTTCTCTCTGATTCCCCCCCAGTTGTAAGTCGGCTGATGTAAACAAGTCCCTGGCAGGCTTTATCTGCAACATTGTAGCCTCTTTGTAATGCTAAGAGGGTTAATCACAAGAAGTTTATTAGCACCTTGACCTCAGATTAACCCCCCTGGCATTAAAAAGAAGCTACAATGTTGCAGATAAAGCCTGCCAGGGACTTGTTTACCCCGCCGACATTGGCATGACAGACCCCGCCCCTGTGTGAGGATATTTATGTCTAGGCCCTACCCACCTATGCGGCTATTGGAATGGGCAGTCGTAGAGGTGTAGGTCGGCCCATTCTAATGGCCACGGGGGGGTAAGGCCTAGATGCCGATGATATCACAACCCCACCCAGGTGGCACAATCTGCCAACAATAAAAAGCATTTTTCACTGGGCCAAGCACTAAGAAATCTATTATAAAGTAAGGTATGGAAACTGACGAATTTCGGCATTACAGCTGTGTAGAGAAGTCCTCATCTAGAAAGGAGGTGACAGTGTCACTTTAAGCAAAAAGGAAATTAAAACACTGGAGTTCTCCTTTAAGGGATAGTAAAAGATCCAATAAAATAAATTCTCTCCAGTTTGACACAGTGCTCTCTGCTGCCATCTCTGTCCATGTCAGGAACTGTCCAGAGCAGGAGAGGTTTTCTATAGGGATTTGCTACTGCTCTGGACAGTTCCTGACATGGACAGAGGAGGCAGCAGAGAGAAGTGTGTCTGACTGGAAAGAATACACCACTTCCTGCAGGACATATAGCAGCTGATAAGTACTGGAACACTGGAGATTTTTAAATAGAAGTAAATTACAAATCTATATAACTTTCTGAAACCAGTTGATTTGAAAGAAAAAGATTTCCAAAGTCAGAGCAGCCAAAAAGATTAATTTTTTTTTTTTTTTTACAAATTACCGTGGAGAGTTCTGAGGCAAACTTGAAGTTTAAACAGTCAAACTTTAATATCCTTACACTAATTGCCATCACTTAATAATGTAATATTAGGAGGCTGTGACAGCGTATAATTTGCTTTTTCACATAAATGTTTTAATCTCTATCAATTGCTCCCGTGCTTTTTAGAAAACTTTTTATATCTTCATGTGATAGGACTTAATGTCTTTTCTGTATATTTTTGCCTCTCTTCCTCTCCTTAGCTTTTCTTGTAGGGGGGACTTTAATTATACTCTGTGCATAACTCTATAGAGACTTCTGACTGTTTTTTATACATAGTATTATAGATTTTGTGTTATAGTGCTTTATCACACTTATGTAAATATAGAGAATTCTAGAATGAAAGGTTTTTTGTTTTATTTTTCCCAAATCAACTGGTAACAGAAAGTTATAAAGTCAACCTAAAGGGATTCGTTGCACAAAGTTGTATTTCTTTCAAATCAACTGGTGCCCAAAAGTGCCAGAGATCTGTAATTTACTTCTATTAAAAAAAAAATCTCATCTTCTTGTACTTATCAACTGCTGTATGTTCTGCAGAAAGTGCTGTATTATTTCCAGTCTGATACAATGTTCTCTGCTGCCACCTCTGTCCATGTCAGGAACTGTCCAGAGCAGGAGAGGTTTTTATGGGGATTTGCTGCTGCTCTGGGCAGTTTCTGACATGGACAGAGGTGGCAGCAGAGAGCACTGTGTCAGACTGGAAGGAAAACTCAACTTCCTGCAGGACATACAGCAGCTGATAAGTACTGGAAGATGACAAGATTTTTAAATAGAAATAATTTACAAATCTGTATAACTTTCTGGTACCAGTTGATCTGAAAAAATAAATAAATAAATAAAAAAAATTTCGCCAAATAACCCTGTAATGTTGATCTGATCCGATCACCAATTGGGATCAGGATGGATTTTTTTTCTTTTTTTAGGCTGTATTATCACACCGTAAAATAAAGGTGCTGTAAAATACAGCTGTAATATGGAGGTAAAAATATGGCTGTATCTTCAGTATATTAATTGAAGTCAATAAGAAATTAGCGAACATAAATATAATGAACATGCTCATTATTTACCACCTGTTTTTTTCTGTAATACTGCCTTTTTTTTCTACATCTGTTCACACATCGTTTTATTACTACAACCTGATCTCTTCTTTACATCCACAGCCTTCTCCTCTTTAGCCTGATGGAAAAATTATATTTAAGAATATAAAGCATCCCTACAGTGTCCACATCCCAGATAATCTTGTCTAGTGTGGATAGGAACAAATCCACAATAGTCCGTCCATGTGACCAGAGTCCAGAGAGTATGAGAATTTAGGGGAGAATATATAATGGGGCTGAGGAAGGTAAGTATGATTTTTTTTTTATTCATTTATTTCTTTATTATAATTTTATATATATATATATATATATATATATTAAAATAAATAAAATTATAATAAAGAAATAAATGAATAAAAAGAAATCATACTTACCTACCTCAGCTCCTGCAGCTCCTAGTCATCTAGTCTCCCACTCATCACTTTGCTTTTAACTGCCAGCTCGACCAATCACTAACCCCAGCAGTTTTCCCCCTCAGTCAGTGATTAACTAAGCGGGTGTCACTTCTGAGCAGGCTCTTACTTGAATGTTAGAATCAGTGACTCACACTGGGAACTGTGAGATGTGACAGATGTGTTCTTAACATACAACCTTTTCTCAGCTGCAAGTACAATAGCTTTGGTGCTTATTCTAAGAAGAAAAAAATCTGTCAAATACTACAGTACTAAATAATAATAATAATAATAATAATAATAATAATAATAATAATAATAATATTACTACTACTATTTTTAGAATACTACCATTAATAATAATCCACTGACATATAATGATTACTCATAGAGATCAATGCAGAAACTATGTACTGCAATGATTCATTAATAGAGATGAGCGAACCTGGAGCATGCTTGAGTCGATCCGAACCCGAACGTTCGGCATGTGATTAGCGGTGGCTGCTGAAGTTGGATAAAGCCCTAAGGTTATGTGGAAAACATGGATATAGTCATTGGCTGTATCCATGTTTTCCAGACAACCTTAGGGCTTTATCCAAGTTCAGCAGCCCCCGTTAATCAAATGCCGAACGCTCGGGTTCGGATCGACTCAAGCATGCTCCAGGTTCGCTCATCTCTATTGATTAATTGGGCACTCTATTGCTACATCTGTTCTGCAGGGCAGCCTGACAGACCCTGCTAATAAACTATCAATGGCCTAGCTTTAGGATGTTTCACTGGAAAACCCCTTTAGGGTTGTGTGATTTTCACTTAGGTTACATACCCGCAGTAGAGTATGTAACCTGGCCCCTTTAACCCCCCGCCACCCGCAGCATTCATTAACTGCTCGGCGCCGTGGCTGCATGTGAGGCTCCCGTCGGTCCCGCTCAGCCAATCAGTGATTGGCAGGGTCGTGCACTGATTGGCTGAGCGGGACCGATGGGACCAGGCTCCTCACATGAAGCCACAGCGCCGAGCAGGTAATTTATGCTGCGGAGGAGGAGGGGTTAAAGGGGCCAGGTTACATACTCCACTGCGGGTATGTAACCCCATTGAAAATCACACTACCAGCATTCACAGTGGATTTCGCTGCAAACTCGCTGTGTGAAATCCGCTGTGAACCCAGTAGGTGTGAGGGAACTCCAGATAAGAAAGATTTAACCCTGTCCTATCCCCACCTATAATCTAACGTGTGTGTAATAGGTTTCTATTACATGAATTGTTCTCACTGCCTGCTTTACACTGTCTACACTCCTCTGTCCTCCCCCTTGCACCCCTGTTCACAAGCCGCCTTATTGTCTGCTGAGGTCATTGAGGTTCTGGGGTACAGTGTGGGCAGGTGTGTCTAGTGGTGGTGGTGGTGGTGTTACAGTGTACAGGGCAGGTGTGTCTAGTGGTGGCGGTATTACAGTGTGGGAAGGTGTGTCTAGTGGTGGCGGTATTACAGTGTGGGAAGGTGTGTCTAGTGGTGGTGGTATAACAGTGTGGGCAGGTGTGTCTAGTGGGGGTGGTGTTACAGTGAGGGCAGGTGTGTCTTGTGGTGGTGGTGTTACAGTGTGGGCAGGTGTGTCTTGTGGTGGTGGTGTTACAGTGAGGGCAGGTGTGTCTAGTGGGGGTGGTGTTACAGTGTGGGCAGGTGTGTCTAGTGGTGGTGGTGTTGCAGTGTGGGAAGGTGTGTTTAGTGGGGGTGGTGTTGCAGTGTGGCCAGTTGTGTCTAGTGGTGGTGTTACAGTGGGGGCAGGTGTGTCTAGTGGTGGTGTTACAGTGGGGGCAGGTGTGTCTAGTGGTGGTGTTATAGTGTGGGCAGGTGTGTCTAGTGATGGTGTTACAGTGTGGGCAGGTTTGTCTAGTGGTGGTGTTACAGTGTGGGCAGGTGTGTCTAGTGGTGTGGTGTTACAGTGTGGGCAGGTGTGTCTAGTGGTGGTCTTACAGTGTGGGCAGGTGTGTCTAATGGTGGTGGTGTTACAGTGTACAGGACTGGTGTGTCTAGTGGTGGTGTTACAGTGTGAGCAGGTGTGTCTAGTGGTGGTGGTGTTACAGTGTGGGCAGGTGTGTCTAGTGGTGGTGTAACAGGGTGGGCAGGTGTATCTAGTGGTGGCGGTGTTACAGTGTGGGCAGGTGTGTCTAGTGGTGATGTTACAGTGTGGGCAGGTGTGTCTAGTGGTGGTGGTGGTGGTGTTACAGTGTGGGCAGGTGTGTCTAGTGGTGGTGTTACAGTGTGGGCAGGTGTGTCTAGTGGTGGTGGTGTTACAGTGTGTGTAGGTGTGTCTAGTGGTGGAGGTATTACAGTGTGGGCAGGTGTGTCTAGCGGTGGTGGTGTTACAGTGTGGGCTGGTGTGTCTAGTGGTGGTGGTGTTACAGTGTGGCCAGATGCGTCTAGTGGTGGTGGTGTTAAAGTTTGGGCAGGTGTGTCTAGTGGTGGTGTTACAGTGGCGGCAGGTGTGTCTAGTGGTGGTGTTACAGTGTGGGCAGGTGTGTCTAGTGGTGGTGGTGTTACAGTGTGGGCAGGTGTGTCTAGTGGTGGCGGTATTACAGTGTGGGAAGGTGTGTCTAGTGGTGGTGGTATAACAGAGTGGGCAGGTGTGTCTTGTGGTGGTGGTGTTACAGTGAGGGCAGGTGTGTCTAGTGGTGGTGGTGTTACAGTGTGGGCAGGTGTGTCTAGTGGAGGTGGGGTTACAGTGTGGGCAGGTGTGTCTAGTGGGGGTGGTGTTACAGTGTGGGCAGGTGTGTCTAGTGGTGGTGGTGTTGCAGTGTGGGAAGGTGTGTCTAGTGGTGGTGGTGTTGCACCGTGGGAAGGTGTGTCTGGTGGTGGCGGTGTTACAGTGTGGGCAGGTGTGTCTAGTGTGGGTGGTGTTACAGTGTGGCCAGTTGTGTCTAATGGTGGTGTTACAGTGTGGGCTGGTGTGTCTAGTGGTGGTGGTTTTACAGTGTGGGCTGGTGTGTCTAGTGGTGGTGGTGTTACAGTGTGGGCTGGTGTGTCTAGTGGTGGTGGTGTTACAGTGTGGGCTGGTGTGTCTAGTGGTGGTGGTGTTACAGTGTGGGCTGGTGTGTCTAGTGGTGGCGTTACAGTGTGGGCAGGGGTGTGTCTAGTGGTGGTGGTGTTACAGTGTGGGCTGGTGTGTCTAGTGGTGGCGTTACAGTGTGGGCAGGGGTGTGTCTAGTGGTGGTGGTGTTACAGTGTGGGCTGGTGTGTCTAGTGGTGGCGGTATTACAGTGTGGGAAGGTGTGTCTAGTGGTGGTGGTATAACAGTGTGGGCAGGTGTGTCTTGTGGTGGTGGTGTTAAAGTGAGGGCAGGTGTGTCTAGTGGTGGTGGTGTTACAGTGTGGGCTGGTGTGTCTAGTGGTGGTGGTGTTACAGTGTGGGCTGGTGTGTCTAGTGGTGGTGTTACAGTGTGGGCAGGGGTGTGTCTAGTGGTGGTGGTGTTACAGTGTGGGCTGGTGTGTCTGGTGGTGGTGGTGTTACAGTGTGGGCTGGTGTGTCTGGTGGTGGTGGTGTTACAGTGTGGGCAGGGGTGTGTCTGGTGGTGGTGGTGTTACAGTGTGGGCAGGGGTGTGTCTAGTGGTGGCAGTGTTACAGTGTGGGCTGGTGTGTCTGGTGGTAGTGATGTTACAGTGTGTGCAGGTGTGTCTAGTGGTGGTGTTACAGTGTGGGCAGGTGTGTCTAGTGGTGGTGGTGTTACAGTGTGGGCAGGGGTGTGTCTAGTCCATCCATAACTGCCGTACACTTTGTGACTGGTACGGCAACAGCCCATACTACAAGACTAACATCAGTAATCCAGTCTTTGTGCCAACAATAACAACATACTGTAGCCATTTCATTTCAATTTCATGGAGGACAATGATCCAGATCATTGAGGTCGCATGATTAGGGAACAGTTGCGGGAGGCTGGGGGGACCTCACATGGAGTGGCCTGTACTTGGACCTCAATTCATGATTTTTTTTTTTCTTCTAGTTTTTCCCCTTATACAGCTTCATCCATGAGTAAATAATGTTATGGCTGCTATAATTCTGAGAGGAAAACAAAAGGATGAACATCAACATCTTGGTTGTTCCAGGGTTAATAGTCAAGATACATTATTCCCATATACCATTACTTTTGTATTTTTTCCATTTCTCCATTATTCCCATATACCATTACTTTTTGTATTTGTATTTGAATATCACAGATGCAAACCACAATATATCCACCTGTATATTAAAAGTCTTTTACACGTATATTGTCAGTTTTACAAAACAAATTTCATTTGGTATTTCCACATTTTCGTTTTGGCGCAGTGATTCAATTTAGAGCAGGAACAGCTCCGCATTAATGATGGAGCCGCCAACATGGAGATTTGACGTTTTTTTTAATACAATAATATATTTGCAAATGACTTTTTTCCCCACAATGTTATTTAAAGACGTTCCCTAGATTACTCTATTTTATCAAGGAGAAGCCTGAACTCTTAATAATAAAGGTGTCAGGATGTATTATAGTGTGCCGGCCGGGTTCTTACTGCACCTTCTTCTGTCAAGCTTCAAATTATTGCCGTATAGTAACAGGAGGATCGCTCCTCATAGCGCTACCAAGCCATTATAGTGTCTACAATTGTTAGTCATTTATTCAAACATTGACAAATCGGAAATTTAGTTAGACTGAATTCATTATTGCATGTTTTATGGACCATACAATCTTGAAGTGGTGCCTGAAAATTTGTGAATTTTCTTAATCCTTAAAGGGGTCCTTAAAGGGGTACTCGGCAAAAATCTTTTTCTTTCAAATCAACTGGTTTCGGAAAGTTATGTAGATTTGTAATTTACTTCTATTTAAAAATCTCAAAAGTTCCAGTACTTATCAGCTGCTGTATATCCCGCGTGAAGTGGTGTTTTTTTTCCTGTCTGACACAGTGCTCTCTGCTGCCACATCTGTCCAGGTTTTCTATGGGGATTTGCTACTGCTCTGGACAGTTCCTGACATGGACAGAGGTGGCAGCAGAGAGCACTGTGTCAGACTAGAAAGAACACACCACTTCCTGCAGGACATACAGCAGCTGATAAGTAGTGGAAGACAGGTGATTTTTAAATAGAAGAGAATTACAAATCTCTATAACTTTGATTTGAAAGAAAAGTAATTTTGGTCGGAGTAGCCCTTTAAAGTAAAGGAGAACAAAACTGTCAACAAGAGTCAACAATATCAGACTTGGTCATTTATTTACTGAGGGAATGATTGAATATAGTAAACCCGTGAGTGGAAAAAGTATGTGAACCTTTAAAAGTGAAATTAGAGTTGGTTGTTTTCAATTAGTGTGTGTGTGTGTGCGGCAGCAACGAGCAGGTGAGTCTGGGGAGGGTCACGGGGGGGCTGCAGGGGGGCTGCCTGGGGGATCGCTGATTGTCCGGGCAGCCCATAGGATATAGCGGTGGTCTGCTGCTGCCCCTCCTCTTCCACGGCAGAAGATCGCTTCTATATAAGTCGTTTGTCTTTCAACATGTTGAAAGACAAACGACTTCAACGATCAGCCGACATGAACGATGTCGGCTGATCGTTGCCTCCTATTCCAGGGGACGATTAGCGTCCGAATGCGGCCGATAATTGTTCTGTGGAATAGGCCCTTAAGTTCAAGGGAGGCCTGGTCACTTTTCTTGAAAAATATAATATTACAAGTCATGGCTATTAGATTTCTGGCGATACATTGATCCAGGGATTATTCTGGAAGGAATTTGTGATGGGGCAATTGTTTTTGCCTTCCTCTGGATCAACACAGTAGGGTTTCTCTAGGTTGAACCTGATGGACTCTTGTCTTCTTCTTTTAACCTTATTCACTATGTAACTATCATTGAAGGAACAGCCAATTTTGAATTATACTATCAAATTTTAGAAAAAAATGTCAGGACATCTGCCCATGAGAATGTGATAAAAGAAGAAAAATAATAACCCTAAGCACCCAAGTCATTGTATTAAGGGGTGGGTAAAGAAAAAGAAAGTTACCGGCTGCCCGTCCCCCGGCAGGGACCTTGGTCATGATGTGTCCGGCCCACTCAGCGGCCAAGGCTGGACCCCGCTCAGACCAGGAAGCGGCCAGGGGACCGGTAACTGGAGTGAAGGACAGCCCAGTACTGGAGTCAGGGAGGTAGGTGCATGTTGTAATGTTTAGCCTCCTCCTCCCAGGCTCTTTAAAAAAAATAAAAACTCCCAATAAATTCCCATGAATATGCAAAAGAGGAGCCTGTGGAGTCTCATTGAAGAGTCTCAAAACACAGGACTAGCCAGATATCCCTCCGGGAAGGACCCAGCCAAGGGGCAGCTCCTGTTAGGAAACCACCAAAACCACCACATTAAGTGGCCCTATAAGTCAATGTAATGACAAGGGATAAACCAAGGCCAGGTAACCATCCACATACAGCTGTTTCAGGGTGTTGCCCCTCATCAGTGTGGAGCAGGATTCTGGCTAGGTGGCAGCAATGCCTAGTAAATAAGTAAATAATAATAAATTCCCATGTAAACATGCCTGTAGACTGGCTCCACCAGGAACCATGCACTTTAATATCCCGTTTCGGCCCCAAACATGATGTGGATGTGACCTTCCACATAAAAGAACACCACCCTAGTATAACTAGTCTACTTTATGTAACTCATTACCCAGTGTTTCCTCTATAACACTTTAGCCATCCCAACAGATCGACAATTTGTTACTAATTGACACAAATTGACCAAAAAAAATGATAAATCAACATTAGAGATTCTCTTGTATAATTTCATTTCATGCTTTATGATCCCTCAAAGCACAAAGGTTTACAGAGCCCCGGTAGTCTCCCGGTACTGTGCTTACTGACAGCGGTGACATTTAAGGCGGCTCACAGTACACCGCTCCTCATACATGATAGATATTATCGAAATTAAAGGAACAAAATTAGATAAAAGAAAACAGTTTTATTATCAGGAGAGAAGTTTTCGATGCGCTGCCTGCACATAATTTACTAAACACCCCTGAGCCTGATGGATTTTAATTTCCCATTCATCTTTATTCACTGTGTAATATTATCTCGTGAATGTTGCCGTTTGGTTACTTTGTGTTGGTTTCCTGCTATCAGACGTGCTATAAATCTGATAGAGCCGAGTATTTGTGACCTGAAAGATCTCACAGGGATCTATTGAATGTCAGAGAGGGGAACCGTGGATGATGGGGTGGTGTAACTATGTCCTCGTCGGACGCAGACTCACAGGTTTGTTGTATTCTGCTGTGTATTGGAGAAGAATTAAAAGGTGTACGTGCATAAAAAAAAAAAATAATAATAATATATATATATATATATATATATATATATATTTCAAATCAACTGGTGCCAGAAAGTTCCAGAGATTTGTAATTTACATGTATTTAAAAAAAAAAAAAAAATCAGTCTTCCAGCACTTATCAGCTGCTGTATGTCCTGCAGAAGAAAGTGGTGTATTCTCTCCAGTCTGACACAGTTCTCTCTGCTGCCACCTCTGTCCATGGCAGGAACTGTCCAGAGCAGAGCAAATTTCTATAGAAAACCTCTCTTGCGCTGGACAATTCCTACTTCAAACAGAGATGTCAGCAGAGAGAACTGTGTCAGTCTGAAAAGAAAACACTACTTCCGGCAGGACATACAGCAGCTGATAAGTACTGGAAAACTTGAGATTTTTTAAATAGAAGTAAATTACAAATGAACTTTATGTAACCAGTTGATTTGAAAGAAAACTATTTTTGTACTCTTTTATTTTTTCTTTAAAATAAGCTGGTACCAGAAAGTGCCAGAGATTTTTCATTTACTTTCATTACAAAAATCTCAAGTCTTCCTGTACTTAGCAGCTGCTATATGTCCTGCAGGAAGTGGTGTATTAACTCTATTCTGACACAGTGCTCTCTGCTGCCACCTCTCCCCATAGAAAACCGTTCCTGCTCTCCAGACTGGAAAGAATACCACTTCCTGTAGCAGCTGATAAACACTGGAAGAGTTTTTTTTTTTAATAGAAGTTAAGTGAGAAAAAATAGAAACATAGGAGGGCACTCACCATAAAACTTGACTTTTATTGTGGTTACAATTAAAAGCGATCCATTTTGTTCAGGCGACCAAGATGCCAGCACCATGTCGTGAATCCACGTGACAGCCGTTTCGCGAGCGTAAGCACGCTTCTACAGACGTCTGTAAAAGCAAAAGCTTTTTTTTCAAGGAGGAGCACCCCCACTCCGTCTTGACGGAATAAAAGGCAAAATCTAATGATAAAACCTAACGGGACACTGTTCGCACTACTTTAGTGCCGATCGCTATTTCTTGATACAGAACTTTAATAGATGTTAATTACAAATTTCGCGCACTTTCTGCCACCAGTTGATTTGAAAGAAAAAAAATTTTGTTGAACAAATCCCTTTAAGTTTACTTTATCTTGGTAATATATAGCTATTCTATATTGCAGGAAACTTCATTTTGATTTTTTTTTAGATCAAATTATTTTTTGGTCTATGGGGCTATTTGCATATTTAGCATATCAGCATATTTTATGGAAAAATGAAAATGTCTATATGGATCTGCAGATAAAAATACTAGCCATGGCAAGCACTGCAGTAAGACTAAAGGCATTTTTAGGAGAGCCCAAGACCTTTCTGTGGACCTGGTACAATGAACGGAGCAGAGGCAATGGCTGTGCTGTAGCATACGAGGCCAGGCTCCATTATGCTAGTGAGTACTTACTACATTTTGGCACAATTCTTAGACCACTGTCCATTGATCTCCCTATCCCCCTACTGTCCCCACTGTCTGGCCGCACATACAGCTCTCCCACCCGCACTCACATTCTGCCCGCATGAAGTCACCTACCACATCTCACCATCCATCTCCCGCATGCACTTACATCCCAACGGCATGCACTCACCTCCCACACATCTCACCATCCATCCCCCGCATGCACTCACATCCCAACGGCATGCACTCACCTCCCACACAACTCACCATTCATCCCCCGCATGCACTCATCTCCCGCTCATCTCACCATTTAACTCCCGCATGCACTAAAATCCCAACAGCATGCACTCACCTCCCACACATCTTACCATCCATCCCCACATGCACTCACCTGTGCAGACAACAGCAAAATGGCGCTGCACAGCAAGACACATAATATTATCTCTCCCTTTTTGTTCCCCTGTGAAAAGAGGAGGGAGTTGTGATGTCAAGCAGAGACAGCCTCTTTTTTTCAGCAGCCGTATTACAGGTTGCTATTATCAGCAGTATTCCTGCTGGATCTTACCTGGTGGCCATCATTGGGAAATATGAAAAACTAAGTTCACTTTTTATATTTCCTTACATGTAGGTAAAAAATTAAGATTAAAACTTTAAACTAACACAATTTTCACAGTTTATTTTTTTATACATGTGAAATGTTTCCTTTAAAAGAAACAAAACACTGATCTCAGGGAGACCAGCCAAAAGTTAAAGAGCCCAATGCAGTGAAATCTTAGGTGCATTGCCCCCTGGGAATTATGAATATGCAAAAAAAAAGAGCCCCATGAGCCTCATTTAAGAGTCTCAACAAGCAGGACTAGCCAGAAATCCTTCCGGGAAGGACCCGGCCAATCGGTGTCTCCTGTAGGGAAACCACTAAAACCACCATATTAAGTGGCTATATGAGTCAATGTAATGACAAGGGATAAACCAAGGCCAGTTATCCATCCACATACAGCTGTTTCGGGGTGTTGCCCTTCATCAGTGTGGAGCAGGATTCTGGCTAGGTGGCAGCAATATCTAGTAGAGCCATAAGAGAAATAGATGACTGATCTCAGGGAGACCAGCCAAAGATATCAGTGCCGGCTGCTAGTTAAAGTGCTCAATGCAGTAAAATCCTAGGTGCTTTCCCTCCTGGAAAACATGAATATGCAAAAAAAAGGAGCCCTTGGAGTGAGCCTCATGTTTCCTTTAAAGACTTTAAAATACAAGGAGGAAAAAGCAAAAGCTCAAACACAAAAAGTTGCTTGATTCTATCCTTGAGGGGTTAAAAGGGGGAGGGGGTGGATTAAATTCCCATTCAGAATAATAATAATAATAATAATAATAATAATAATAATAATAATAATAATAATAATAATAATAATCTGATTTGCCCATATGTGCCACTTGTTGTGATCTCAATATGATAATGCTTTCCTGCCCTATAATTTCTATGTGCACTTTTGTATATACATTTTTGGATACCTATATACATTAGAACCGGAATCACTTAAAAAGGACTTTTTTGATTTAGCAAAAAATTGTGAACAAATGAGAGTTTATCCTTACGTGAACAGCTTGAATGATGGGTCAGGAGAAATGTAATACCGCGTGTTTTCCATCTAATGCGCATCGTAACTAACCTTTAGCCCGCCACTAAGAGGAGATGATTGCATTCATAACCCCTTCATACATTTAGAAAATTGTCAAATAATCTTTTAAAGACGATTTTTGGAAAGTCTCCCAGTCCACCATATGCTCATTTATTTCTCATGGGGAAATCTGCATGTGCTCTTGTTTGGAATGGCATTTGTTGATAGGACGGTGAAGTTGTACATTTGTTTTACTTTTACGTGACTTGCTTTAAATAGCGGTGGATGAGATACTGGAGAGTTTGAGATAAATGTAGCAAAAAAAGAAAAAAAAGAAAAAGAAAGTAATTTTGAGGCCGGCTGTTATCACTCCAGCTGGTAATGTTATGTTCTGTGAAGAGATCCAATCATCAAAAATGATTATAATTTATATGGACTGTAACAACAAAATGATAATTCTTTACATGCCATATGTATAGATGTTGTGCCAACAGTTTATTCTTAGAGGAAGGAAAATAGTCATCTCATGAATTTACTGTATATACGTAATAGATAAGCAGCCCAACAATCTCCATGGGATAAAGAGCTGAGGGCATTGCGGTCAATGGGAGCTGCATGGAAAGCGTTGGCACCTACATTACCCAACCAACAGATACTAAATATACAATTATGTGAAATTGTGAACACTTTAAAGGAGTACTCTTACACTTAAAAACTTAAAAATACATGTTGTCTTCATACACAACATAATAAATAAACATCTTATTCTTACCACACCATGCTCCCCTGCTCAACTGATGTCCTCCTGCGGTGTCTCTGGGTCTTCCGCTAATATGGGGTCAAAAAGACTTTTCCTTGGTTTTGAGGTAGATGAAGATTGTCTGCCTATTCCTTTTGTTATAGGGAAGATAAGCTGCAACCAGGAGATTGGAGGGAAGGGGGGAGGGTTGTTGGCGATGTGTTGGTCGGCCGATTGCTTTATTCTTTCTGATTGACCATGACCATTACCATTGGCTTTACTCTTTATACTCTACATTATCTCTGCTCCGAGGGTAAATATATCCACAATGTTCTTCTAACTATCTGTAAAGGTTACTTCCATTTATTTGAAGTAATGTTTAGTTAAAAAGGTTATCTGGGCTTTAAAATCGATGGTTTATCCCCATAAAAAGCCATTAATATTAGATCAGCTGGGATATAGCTCCTGGCAAACCGGACGATCATTGTCACTGCTGCCTCGTTCCCAGTGATGCATATTCCTCACCGTAATTACACCGCTCAAGCAATAACTTGCCATGGCACTTTCCTGCCTTACTAAGTTGGTGAACACTTCTTGCCTGAACAATGTATCGCCAAGAAGCGGTGAAAATTGGAACAGTAAGTGCGACAATTGTAGGACCTCGGGGTAGATGAGTACCATCCTCAGTGATTTTAATTCGTAATTTTTTAATTCATTCCACAACCCAAAAATAAGGAGGGAAGTAGCAGTCATACACCATCCAGGGCAACGTGTAGGCAAGATGGCACCGACGCATGTGGCAGTGGTGGGAGATGTCCGGATAAGGCCCGAGAGAGTTGAAGCCTTATTACAATCCTCCGGCAGCAGAGAGAGGACATAAGTTTGAGCTGCTTGCTTCCACAGGAGGGGAGACAGAAGGTGTCTGATCACTGGCAAAGTTGATCAGGTATCAGTGGGTTAAAATGAGAGGGCTTTCTACCTAGTACAGTATCAGAATAGGGACACAGGGGGGCTCGTATTACTAAATCTTGCTCGTTTACCAAATTGCAATTTTTAAAAATTATTAGCTTGTCTTGCAAAACGCCCTTAGACCAATGTTTTTGTAATCCAATATATATATATATATATATATATATATATATATACATATATATATATATACATATATATATATATATATATATATATACATACATATACACACACACAGTGGTACCTTGGTTTAAGAGTAACTTGGATTAAGAGCATTTTGCAAAAAAAGCTCACAGTTTTTAAAAAATTTTACTTGGTTTAAAAGCATTTTTAAAGACAGAGCCTTAAGTGGCCCAAATGACTGAGCCAAATTTTATGAATATGACATGTATCAATTTATTCATTAATAACTTGGGGATGCTTTTATCTATCCTAGTGATTTTGAGAATGTTTTCTCGTGACATATTCTACTTTATATTGCTGTTAAAAGTGAATTGATACTTTTAGCGATTATTTGGGGGGGGGGGACAACATGAAAAATTTGGAAAAAATAGCATTTTTCTAACTTTGAAATGTTCTGCCTATAAGGGTAATAGTTATGCCACATAAGTTAGATACCAGACAACACAAGCAACATGCCTACTTCATGTTAGCAAC